>NW_006921998.1:1194847-1208739 GCF_000298275.1 Orycteropus afer afer
ATATATGTATATATGACTGCAATGATGGGCTCAAGTATAGCAGGGATTGTGGGGCTGGCGCGGGATCAGGCAGTGTTTAGTTCTGCTGTGCATGGGGTCGCTATGAGTCAGAAATGACTCGACGGCACTTAACAACAACAACAACAAATATATATATATGTTATTTTAAAAAGTAATAAAATGACAACTTTAGCAAGTGATTTTTGCATTCATATCATACTAGGGCATCCACTATTACAATATTGCTGATTTAAACAATACTGTGAGGTGGGCACATTGACTAGAAAGAATAAAACAAATATTAATTGAGAACTTACAGGAGCCCTGTCCACAATGGTTAGATGCCTGGCTGCTAACTGAAAGGTCAGTGGTTCAAATCTGCCAGCCACTCCCCATTGTAGAGCTGACTAAAGGAGTTCTGGTGGTGCAGTGCCTAAGGCATTCGACTGCTAACCAGAAGGCTGGCTCTACTTCCGTAAAGATTTACCACCTCAGAAACCCAATGGGGGTTGCTATGAGTTGGAATCAACTTGATGGCAGTGGGTTGTTTTTTTTTTCTTTAATCTTCCCCAGTCACAGCCATGTCAGGATGCTCACACAGGTGTGCCTGACTCCAGAGCACAGATGCAGGGAGCCCACAAATGAGAAAGCTATCACAAGTACAATAAAAACCACTCACTCACTCTCACTGCTGTCAAGTTGGTTCTGACTCATAGCGACCCCTCCTGGGTTTCCCAGGTGGTATCACTATGGAAGTAGATTGCTCAACCTTCCACGAGACTATTACATTTAAACACCAATTAAGTTGCTTTTTTTTACCCCCAGAAGCAACTTTCAGGTAAAACAGGAGAATAAAAATAAAACAATATAATACCCTTACTAAATATTTATGGTTTTCACCTTTACCTCATCCCCCAACCATCCTTCTGACTTGAAGCTATTTTGTCCTTTTCCATTTGCCACAATAACGGGTTCGTATTATTAGTCTCTTCAACCTTCCCATTTCTATGCTTATTGTTCTTGTTATGTCACTTCTGACTCACAGTGACTGCACAGGAGACAGTAGAACTGCCCCAAAGGTTTTTTTTTTTTTTTTTTTCTTTTAGTCTGTAATCTTTGTGGAAGCAGATTGTCAGATCCTTTCTTTTACGGACCTGTTAGTGGGTTCAAACCGCTCACCTTTATGTCAGCTGCAAAGCGCGAACCATTGTGCCACCACGGTCTCTCCCAGTGATTAGCCTCCTCACTTTAGGAAAATAAGCCTATCTTCTACTTCACAGAGAATATGGAAGCCTTCTGGGAAAAACTTCCTTCCCTTTCATTTTCATATTCATAAATATAATTATAAGCACAGTAATCTTTGCCTGATTCCCCTTTGTTTCCAAGGATAAAATCCTTTTTGCTTATAAGGCCACAATGGCACAGTGGTTAAAGTATTGCACTGCTAACCAAAAGTTGGGGATACGAATATGCCAACTGTTTTGCAGGAGAGATGAGGCAGTCTGCTTCCATAAAGATTTACAGCCTTGGAAATGCTATGGGACATGTCTACTCTGTCCTACAGGGTCACTATGAGTTGGAATTAACCTGATGGCAATTGGTTGTGCTGTTCCTGTTTGTGCTGAAAAGTTGTTGGGTGGTATCAAATCCATTTTGACTCAGCAATTTTACATGAGAGTACATCTGCCCCGTAGGGGTTCTAAGTCTATAAATCTTGACTCTGAAGCAGATCACAAGGTCTTTTCTCCCAAGGAGTGGTTACTGGATTTGACCGATGTTTCAGTCGGCAGCCACGCATTGAATCATTGTGCCACCAGGGCTCCTGTAAGTTTTGAATTAGGATTCCTTTTATCCTTTCTAGTCAAATGGTGTTGTCCTCACAAACCAGTGGGCTCTGAAGTCCAGTATTTGACACTTTGATCTCTTTATTCTCCTTGAATCTCTGTCTCCTGCTTCTTCCCTGGCCACACTAAGTACTGCACCCCAATTGTACAGCTTGTTTCTCTTCTCCAAGAAAACCATTACAAAATGACCCTCTGCAGGAGCTATTACCCTATGTGCTTTCAAAACTTCAATAATTTCCAAATATTCCAGGACAACTCCTAGAATCTAACATTGCCTGGCACATAGTAACTGCTCAATAAATACTCATTAATTGTGACTATAAAGCTATTTGTGGTCTACTTCCAAATTGCATTTTTCATTCCCATTTTAAGCTTTGTTCCTATTCTCTCCCCAAAGTGGAAGACTTGCTATTTCAGTCATGGATCCATAAATGTGTACTGAATGAATGAATGAAGGATGCAGTCAAATGCCTTGAGCTAAAAGTTATCTGCTTGGGCCAAAATGCATTTAAACTTTATGAGAAAATGTATCATTCCCATGCCTTGTCCCCTAAAGCATCCATCTCTAGAACATTTAATCCTCAAGAATCTGTCTTAAGAAAAAAAAAAAATTAAGTGGATTCCAAGAAGGTGGCCCTCTCTCATGTGGACAGAAATCAAATCCAACCTGTGTGTGTCTGCAGACAGAAAAATGTATGTCCATATTTCTGTAGCCCTTTTAGAAAAGACTAAAGTGAATCTTTGTGCCCTACCCAATGTTTCATCTTTTAATAAAAGACTTTCTAATCACCAAAGCCGCCTGTGTGCATGCTCAGATCATGTGAAGAGTATGCACTGAAAATGTCAGTGCGTTCCCTGATATATTGCTGTAAAGAACTTGGAGGCTTCTCAGGCATGAGATGACCTATGAGAAACACAATTCTAATCAATTCTACAATTTGTTTTTATGTGACTTATTCCAGTCACTTCTAAGCTACTGGAGCAAGAAAAAGTAGCCTTTTTCTATTTCATTGGATTATTAGCAAAAATTTCCCCTTCTTTATTCTGCTTAGCAGTATTCTTCATCAGATAAACAGTCTTGATCCATAACATGTTTAAATACTTCCTGGAAAAATACTATGAAAACACTAAACTAGCTGTTATTTCAAATGAAAGGACCATTCCAAGAAGTTAGCTGGCAATATGGCAAGGCCTCCTAATCTTTCCTCTTGGATCTCAGGAGAGATCACACTCAGAACACAAAAAGTCTGCTTCGAGTCTATACCTGCTCCGAGTCATCCTCAACATCACTAGCCAAGTAACTTTTTAAAACTCAAGAGTGTCAACTCATTCATATATTGCCAGGCTTTCAGTCTGTTGTTTAAAAAAAGTGCTGTTGATTCTAACTCATAGAGACCCTATGTACAATAGCACAAAACACTGCCCAGTCCTGAGCCATCCTCACAATTGTTGTATGCTTCAGCCCACTGCTGCAACCATTGTGTCATTCCATCTTGTTGGGGGTCTTCCCCCTTTTCACCAACTCTTTACTGTACGAAGCATGGTATTCTTCCCCAGAGACTGGTCTCTACTGACAGTGTAACCAATGTAGGTGAGATGAAGTCTGCCCATTCTTGCTTCTAAGGAGCATTCCAGCTGTACTTCCTCCAAGATGGATTTGTTCTTTCTTCTAGCTGACCCTGGTGCCATCAATATTCTTCACCAACACCACAACACAAATCCATCAACTTTTCTCTCTGGTCTTCCTTATTCATTGACCAGATTCACATGCATGAGGCTACTGAAAATGCCATGGCTTGCATCAGGCACACCTTAGTTTTCAAAGTGACATCTTTGCTTCTTAACACTTTAAAGAGGTCTTTTGCAGCATATTTGCCCAATGCAACAGGTTGTTTGATTTCTTGACTGCTGCATCCATGGGTATTGATTGTGGATCCAAGTAAATTGAAACCCCTGACCACATCCATCTTTTCTCCATTTATCATGATGTTGCTTATTGGTCCAGTTGTGAAGACTTTTGTTTTCTTTGTGTTGAGATGTAATCCGTACTGAAGGCTAGTCTTTGATATTCATCAGTAAGTGCTTCAGGTCTTCTTCACCTTCAGCAAGCAAAATTGTGTCTGCTGCATATCACAGGTTATAACTGAGTCTTCCTCCAATCCTGATACCACATTCTTCTCTATATAGTCCAGCTTCTCGGATTATTTACTCAGCATATAGATTGAATAAGCATGGGGAAAGAATACAACCCTGATGTACACATTTCTTGAGTTTAAGCCACACAGTATCCCCTTGTTCTATTTGAATGACTGCCTCTTGGTCTATGCACAGTTTCCTCATGAGCACAATTAAGTGTTCTGGAATTTCCATTCTTTGCACTGTTATCCATAGTTTGTTTGATCCACACAGTTAAATGCCTTTGCATAGACAATAAAACACAGGTAAATATCTTTCTTGTTTCCATCCATGATCAACCTTACATTAGCAATGATATTCCTCATTCCATTCCGTCTTCTGATTTGAATTTCTGGCAGTGCCCTATCTATGTACTCTTGCATCCATTTTTTAATAATACTCAGCAAAATTTTACTTGTGTGTGATATTAATGATATGGTTTGATAATTTCTGGATTCTGTTGGTTCACCTTTCTTTAGAATGGGCACAAATGTGGATCTCTTCTAGTTGGTTGGCCAGATAGCTGTCTTCCAAATTTATTGGCATAAATGAGTGAGCACCTCCAGTGCTCCATCCGTTCACTGAAATATCTCAATGGGTATTCAATCAATCCCTAAAGTCTTCTTTTTTGCCAATGCCTTCAATACACCTTGGACTTTTTCCTTAGTACCACTGGTTCATGATCATATGCCACCTCCTGAAATGGCTGAACCTCAATCATCTGTGTATTCCTTCCGTCTTCCTTTGAATCCTCCTGCATCATTCAATCATTTGCCCTTAGAATCCTTTGATACTGCAATTCAAAGTCTGTAAGTTGTGAAACTGGCTCTTTTTTACCAATTACTCATCACATTCTCATCTATGCACTATATCCTTCTTGAAATGAGTTTCCTTTTCGAAACATCCTGTCCTACTCACTTTGGCTTGGTGCCTTGGTACACACTGCCCTGCCTGTCTGCTCTCCCCCACACATCTCTCCTTTTTTCCATTGACTAAAACCCACTAACCCATCAAGGCTCAAGTGGAACCCAGTTTCCCTTTCCCTAAGGAGCTCTGGTGGTACAGTGTTTAAGGCATACACTGCTAACCAGACGGTTGCTGATTCAAACCCACCAGTCACTCTGTGGGAGAAAAATGAGGCAGTCCGATTCCATAAAGATTTACAGCCTTGGAAACCGTATGGGGCAGTTCTACTCAGTCCTATAGAGTCACTTTGAGTCAGAACCAACTAGATGACAGTAAGTTTGTTTTTGTGTTTACCTTCTCCCAACCTTTATCCTCCCCCTACCTCCAACTAAATATTTGTCATTTATTTCTTCTGTTCTGTAATAGAAATTTATGCATATATTGATCGAATCATCTGCTTAGTTGTAATGATATTACACTCTTATTCTATTAAAATGATTTATCTAAAAAATATGTGTTGGGGTCTTGGTGTAGGCTGGAGTATTTTTTAGCTTCAGCATTATGTCTCACCAAAACTCATTGCCATTGAGCCAATTCTGACTCACATTGATCCTCCTTTGGGTTTCTGAGGCAGTAAATCTTTACAGAAGTAGATTGCCCAGTCTTCCTTGCACAGAGTGGGTGGTGGGTTTGATCCACCAACCTTCTGGTAAGCAGTCAAACGTCTTAGGCATTACACCATCAGAGCTCCTTAGCACTATGTCTAGGACATAATTATTTCACAGAGAATGTTTTTCTTCAATAAAGTATTTTATGGCCTTTAAAGAGTGGAGATAAAGTGGTTAAAAACAAAATTTTTGAGCTCTTGTATGGTCGAGAGAAAGTTTGATAATCTACAAGGGTGTTATTATAGTTAATGACTTAGGAGAGTGTGGGGACATTTCCAAGTTTCTCTGTAATAGCTTGGAAGTCATTCTATTCCAAGAAAATCCCAAAAGCTCTAATATCCTTAACTCACAGAGGCAGGAAGGGTACCAGCCATGGATATATGTGTATAGTTTTGCCCAAGCATGTGAGAAAGAGGAAGAGGAGACAGTAGAGGCAGAGAGGGAGAAGAAGGGGAAGCATGAAAGGGATGGAGAGAGGAAGGAAGGGAGGAACAGAGGGAGAAGGAGAAGCAAATGTGTTCGAGTTTATATAAAGGAGCATGTTCCCTAGTTATCAGTACACCAATCATTTTGAAGCGAATGCGTATCAAAAGCAAGCAAGCCAACCTAGATACACCATTGGCTGTATTAAAATTGTGTACTTCAAGCACATTTAGACAGAAGACAGGGAATTCTCTGCAAACAGTATAAAGACTTGATGCAAGGAAATTGTCACGCTTGCATTGGCATAAATATCAGAAAGAAGAAAAAATCAGTTCATGCTTTGATATAGTATAAACTATAATAGGGCACAGGCAACCCTTTTGCTATGGTGACCACAGTTTTCCCCAGTTCTCAGTTGAAGTGGAATGAAAAGTTCATATTAAAATCACATGCTGTATTAGTTAATCAAGGAGCCCTGGAGGAAGAATGGACATTTTCGGCTGCTAACTGAAAGGCCAGGGCTTCAAACACACCAACAGCTCCATGGGGGGAAGACCTGTAAGTCTTCTCTTGTAAAGATTGCTCAAAGCCTATCATATGGGAGCTTTCTCCCCTATCATATGGGAGCTTTCTCCCCTATCATATGGGAGCTTTCTCAATCAAGATCTACTAGATGGCCCACAGTAGTAGTTAGCAGTTTGCTGCTTATGTGGACAACTGTTTTGCCAATGCTGTATCTGAGTGCACTCAACTTGTGTTGCCCTGAATAAAAAGGCCTGGTACTTCAAAGCTAGCTATTTCGTTTGGGGCAGCGGTACAATATATAATTCGAGTGAAAAATCTTGTGCTCAGAGGATGCAGAAAACCTAAAATGTTTTAGAAAGGCCCTTTCTTGCCTGTGTATGCTAATTCCTTCACTGACCAATCTGCTAAAATGTATGCCCATTTCATTCCCAGATACTACTTTATAATTTAAATGCAGTTTCATTTCTGGTAGCATAGTGGCTAAGGCACTTGACTGCTAACCAGAAGGCTGGTGGTTCAAACCCACCAGCCACTCCTCGGAAGGAAGGTTAGGCAATCTACTTCCATAGTGATACTGCCTCGGAAACCCAAGGAGGGGTCGCTGTGAGTCGGGTCCGACTCGACGGCACATAACAACAACAATAATTTATTTTTTCACTTTGTCCTGTAGTTTGGGTGAAAGTTTACAGAGCAAGCTGGTTTTCCCTTCACCAATGTGTACGTTTTTTGTTTCTTAACGTTAGCTGCAATCCCCTCTATGTAACAGCCATCTTTCCACTTCCTCCTTGGGGTTCTTAGTTTCCATCACTCCTCCTCTCCTGCCCCTTTCTGCCTTCTGAGCTTTGTATTTGGGCAAACAGCTGCCCTTTTGGTCTCTTGTGGTTGATCATACTGAAGAGCACTTTCCTCCCTGGTGGTATTATTTACCTTTTATGCCTGAATTAAATACACTTTAGTTGCCTACTTAAAAAAGCGAAAGCTACCTCAATATTGATATACATCACACTTTACATATAAATCCAATCCATCTGAAATAATAAGGCTATCCAGGAAAGTCTTAGAATTTAAATTTCACAAATGATTCTGCACTGAATGAGATGAAGGTAAACTTCAAACTCAGAGGAAATTTCTTTTAAAGAAAATCATTAAACAAATGAGATCATTTCAGCCTTTTTTTTTTTTTTTTGCTGTCTCTGTTTTATTATTTGTGTTGTTTTTATAGCCCTGTATTTCAGCATTTTCTTAGGCTGTAATGCTTCAGCTGAAGTTCACAACTTACTATGCTATTTACAGACCTGCAGCAGTGAACATCTGTAGAAAGGTTTCAGAAACTGATTTAAAGTCTGCAACATAAGCATATCCAATCCTAACAGTATGTGCGACTATACATCTTCTAGGAGAGACAGACACATGGTTCCTTGACTGACTGATGATAATGCATCCCTGCCAAGGCCAGATGTGGATTCAACTCCAGGGAGATGCAACCCAATGTTTGATAGATACACGCCAATCAGGCTAACATCTGTATTTGGAAACTCTGTGGCATAGTACTGACAATATTTTTTTGTATTTCCCTTACCATGTTTCTTGAAGTATATCAAGATGTTCTGCCAGAATGACAAGCATATGATCGAATTTATTGGTATATAAAGATATGGCAGACTGCTTTCTCAAGCAAAATTTTATAGTTGAAACTTTTAACAATTAATTGGACTTCTGGCAAACCCACTGAAAATTAAATTAAATGGTGGAACTGTTTCATTAGAAGGTCTTGGCAAAATAAACTTAATAGATGGAAAGCTTGATGTAATTAAAAATGGTAGGTAAGCTGCTTTCTGGGTGCTCTTAAGTCATAGTTATGAATTTCATGATTCTTTCTCTCCTGCTATATAGTGAGTTCCTCAAGGCCATAGGCCAAACTATGTCTATCTATTATTCCCAGCAGAATCCACAGCCCAGAGTAGGCAGTTAGTGAATAGTATTATATCCATGCATGGATCACATATTACTTCACTGTGAGCTTTGGATTCCAAGTTAGAGTAAAAGGCTCAATACTAATGAATGGCTTAGAATAAGTCATTTAACATCTATCAATCTTATCTGTAAAACGGAAATAATACCACAGTACAGCGACTGACACATGATAAGTGCTCAATAAAAAGTAGACTTGAAAATAACAAAGAAAATACTTAATCTTTCAACAATATTTATTAAGTACCTTTGTGTGTGCGTGTGTGTGTGTGTGTGCGTGCGCGCGCTGAGCACTGCTTTAGTTTCTGGGGCAACAGTTATTAAACAAGACCTGTCCTCACAGAGCTCACTGTCAAGGGAGAAGATAAAGATAACAGCAGATAAGTAAATATGATAGTATGTGAGATGATACTAAACTCTACCCCAAAAAAACAAGCAAACAAACAAACAGAGAAGGGGATGATAAAGTAAGGGGTCGAAAGACTAAATTTTTAAATAGGATTGATGGCATTGATGGTAGCTGAAAAAAAAGATATATAAATCACATGAAACAGGTAGCATTTTTGTGGCTGATTGGGGAAGAAATCAGCAAGTGCAAAGGCCCAGGGGTGAAAAGATCCCCCACACATTGCAGTAAGAACCAGGAGCAAAGGCTGCTGAGCGGAGGAAGTGGGTAACAGTGGTAGTAGATGAAATCAGATAGGAAGGTGTATGCATCAAGATTGTATCCTTTCCCCACACTTATTCAATCTGTATACGGAGGAAATAATCCGAGAAGCCAGATTATATGAAAAAGTATGCAAAAGCAGGATTGGAGGAAGACTGACTAATAACCTGTGATGTACAGATGACACAACCTTGCTTAATGAAAGTGAAGACAACTTGAAGCACTTACTGATGAAGATCAAATAGCTTTCAGGATGGATTACATCTCAACATAAAGTAAACACAAATCGTCAGCAGTAAGAAACAACATGACAGACAAAAGATTGAAGTTGGCAAGGATTTCATTTTACCTGGATCCATAATCGAAGTCTGTAAAAGCAGCAGTCCAGACATCAAATGAATGGATAACCAAATTATGGTGCATATACCCAAAGAAATACTAAGCAACATTAAAGAATAATGAAGAATCGGCTAACTACCTCATAACCTGGATGAACTTGGAGGACATTACGCTCAGTGAAATAGTCAACCACAGAAGGGCAAATTTTGTATGAGTCAATTATTGTAGAAAATCAAGAAAAGGTTTACACACAGGGAAGGAAATTTTCTTTGTTGGTTACCAGGCATGGGAGGAGATGGAAAAGAAAGGAAAACAGATGGATACTTTAGAGACAGGTTTTATATGGATGAAGAGAAAAAAAAATTAAATCACATATTGCACTGGGCAAATGTGCTGCAAAAGTCCACATTAAAGTGTTAAAAAGCAAAGACAGCACTTTGAAGCCAAAGGTGTGCCTGATCCAAGCCAGGGTATTTTCAATGGCTTCATATACATGCTAAACATGGACAAAGAATAAGGAAGACTGATGGAGAATTGATGCATTTGAATTATGGAGTTGTTGGTGAAGAATACTGACCATACCATGGGCTGCTAGAAGTAAACAAACCTGACTTGGAAGAAGTAGAACCAGAGTGCTCCTTAGAAGCGAGGATGCCAAGACGTCACCTCACTTTTGGACATGATATCATGAAGGGCCAGTCCCTGGAGAAGGTTATCATGCTTGGTAATGGGGAACGTCGTGAAAAAGAGGAAGCCCCTCAAGAAGATGCATTGACCCAATGGCTGCAACAATGGGTTCAAACACAGCAACGAGTCTGAGGATGGCGCAGGACCAGGCAGTGTTTTGTTCTATTGTACGTGGTGTCTCTAGGAGTCAGAACTGACTTGATGGCACCCAACAACAACGTGGCGATTCTGTCAGTAAGACTTTCAAATGGAGATGGAGGGCAGGCAGTGGGATATGTGTCTAGCCTCCAGACAGGAGGTCTTGACTGGAGATAAAAACTGTGGAGTCATGAAACAATTTAAAGCCAAAAACTGAAGGTGATCACCAAGTTAAGAAGACAAAAATGCTGGCATTTATTAAACACTTATTGTACCCTAGATACGTTCTACGCATGTTATCTAATTAATTATTTCAACTAACCCTAACATGATTCAATTAGGTTGCATTTTCTATTTCATGTAATTTCAAAACTTTGCCCCAAGGAGGATTCTTTCATCAATTTAAGTATTGCTAATCATGACCAAAAAGTTTTAACAAAATCATGTTACATCTAAACCAGAAGTCAGCAAATTTTTCTGTCAAAGTTCACATGCTAAGTATTTAGGCATCCCAGGCCTTATGGTCTCTCTTGTAACTACTGAACTCTGCCACCATAGTATTGAGAGCACCCATAGACAATAAAGGAAGGGCTGGGAGTGTGTCTTGATTAACCTTTGTTTTAAAAAACAGGCCAAGGGCAAGATTTGGCTTGGGGGCTCTTTTAAAGAGCTCTCATCTAAATAAGTGATTTGCATTAATTTAATGTTTCATGTTGATAAAATAAGAAGACAAAAGTTCAGAAAAGGCTTAAAGTATTTCTAATTGGGCAAGCCACTCTCAATCTAGAGTTAGATGCCTGCGGATATCATATTGCAGTGGTCTTGAGATTTGAAGTGCCTCAGACATACTGGGAAATTCTACTAAAAAAAAAAAAAATGTGACCTTGTGAGCCTCACCTTCAAGGACTTCAGATGTTCCAAACAGGAGGGATTTAGGGATGGAAACATGGTAGAAGAAAGAAGGGTAGGTACTTGTATTGAAACACTATTTGTCTAACAATCACACTCCCTGTTTCTAGTTCAATTGTATGTTTATAGAGGTGATGTGACATGGGGGAAATTACTGGACATTTTGTGTTGGGGTAGTCATTTTCCTTATGTTGGTTCTCAATCCTATACTCTGGAAAATGGTTATTTCCATTTATCTACTTAACTGAAATCTTCCAACTCGAGGACTTTCATCTTTTGAATATTTACTAAGAATAAGATTCTGAGCAAACAGAAGACTACAACAAGCCTAAGTGAGTTAAAATCTGTAAGAAGCATGACACATGGTCTGGTGCAAAGTAGACTCTCAATCACTGCTGCCACTCACTCATTCACTCATGCATGCAAGGCACTTCTTACTGCATTCAGCTCTCCAATTCACTCTAAAGGCCAGACATTTATGAACCCTCACTAACTCCCACTGGATGGTACTCTCAGGGTATCTTTCTCCTCCATTACTATTCAGAGGAGCCCTCGTGGCACAATGGTTAAGGACTGACTGCTAATCGAAAGGTCAGTGATTTGAACCCACTGCCTGCTCTGCTAGAGAAAAATGTGGCAATTTGCTTCGGTAAAGATTATACTATGTGGCAGTTCTACTCTGTCCTTTGGGGTTGCCACGAGTCAGAATTCAACTTGACGGTAATGGGTTTAGTTTGTGGGGGGCATCTGGCTACTGCTATCCATCATACAAGAAGCTCTGGTGGCATAGTGTCTAAGGCATTTTTGAATGCTAACCAGAAGGCTGGCGGTTCAAACCCATCAGCCACTCCTCAGAAGGAAGGTTGGGCAATCTACTTCCATAATGATACTGCCTCGGAAACCCAAGGAGGGGTCACAATGAGTTGGATCTGACTCAGTGGTAGTGCATATCCACATACACATGGCCAGGAAAGTAGACTTCTGACTTCTGCACAAAATCTGCACTGTTCTACTTTTAATGACCAAATAAAGTTAACATTTAGTCTGACTTGCTCAGCATGACACAATCCATTTTTACCTATTTTTGAAACCTATGGCTTCATGTTAATGCTCTGATTCAGTTAGGATCAAATTCTCACGTTTCTTCAAATGAGACATTCCCAGGCTCATTTCTCAGAATCCATTCATGTTATTCTCACATGAAATTTCCTTCGGGCTGAGTTAGATGGTACAGATGTCGCATTGCTATGGTCGTGAGATTTGGAGTGCCCCAGAATTAACAGGAAGTTCTGGGTGGTCCTTCTACAACATTTACTCTTTTTTTTTTTTTTTTTTTAAACATTATAACATTTACGTTAAAAACACACTCATTTAATTATTATTATTTTTTTTTTTTTAGTGCTGTTCTCTGAAGTTCTAAGTGCTTATTCTCTGAACCATGCTCCTGCGGTACTAAATTATACTTCCTTTCTAAACTATAAACTCTTTGAATTCCAGGACCATATGTTTTTCATCATTTCTTTAAGGAGGGGTATAGGACGGTGTCTTGCTTGAATGGAGGGATCAACTGATATGTTTTGCATGCATGGCTCAAGGGTTGTCATACCAACTGGAAACTATGACCTTATAGACTCCAGACAGCATTTATAATCCATTCCCCAGTAAACGGCTTTCCATACAGAATTTCTTCACAACTAATGAGTGAAACAATGAATGACTGACCTCTGGAATGTAGCCCAAGGAAATAATGAGCAATGTTGTCAACTTTCTCTGTGCATGTGTTCATATTTGTTTTTTCAATGGAGTTTTTGTAAAGAAAACTATAGAACAAAGAAAATGTCCGCTACTCAAGGACTGATGTTAGTTGCTACTGAGTCAGCTCAGATCCATGGCAACCGATGTGTAGTAGAATGAAACACTGCCCAGTCTTGTGCCATCTCCAACGTTGTTGGTATGTGTGATTCCATTGTTGCAGATATTGTATACTGTCTTCCAACCTCAGAGGCTCATATTCCAGCACAATACTGGACAATATTCTTTTGTGATCCATAAGGTTTTCACTGGCATTTTTTTTTTCTTTTTTCTTTTTTAAATTGTGCTTTGGGTACAAATTTACAAAGCAGATTTTACGTTCAACAGTTCATGCACATTTGATTTCACATCTCACCCCATTACCATCCCCAACCATAAAACACCCTCCTTCCTTCTCCTCTCGGTAACTACCCCCACCTCTGCCCTTCTTCTCTATGTATCCCTGTCTGTCCAGCTTTCCCCCTATGTGAATGCTGCCCTCTGATATCTCACGGCTGATTTATCTAAGGGGTGCATCTCCCTAGAGTGGGAGGGTGCATCACCCTGGGATAGGTGTTCTGTATGTACGTCTTTCTACTGTGGGGCTGAGAGCCAATTCATGGAAGTGAGTCCATTTCTAGGCCCAAAGGATAACCCTGGGCCATAGTCTCAGTGTTTCCACTAGTCTCTATCTGGCCAGTAATTCTGGTCATTTTTGTGTTTCCACTGGCTGGCAAATTTTTGGAAGTAGACTGTGGCCTTCCTTTCTAGTCTTTCTAGTCAGTGAGTCATAATGTGGGGCACTGCATATTGCTATGGTGCTGGAAGCTATGTCACCAGTATTTAAAA
>NW_006921998.1:1209209-1210127 GCF_000298275.1 Orycteropus afer afer
AAAGGTCAGAGCCTGAGGTAGGAGGGCCAAGGGCTAGGGTCTGTGTCACCCTTGAGAGTAGCTCTTTAATAAGACCAGGCAGGGCCTGAGGTAGGCTGGCCCAGGCTTGGAGGCTGCTTTTCCCTTGAGGTGGCTCTATATTAAGGCCGTGGCCCGAGGTAAATGGGCCAGGATTGGGGGGTGGCTCTTTATTAAGGCCAGACACTGACGCAGGAGGGTCTGGGTTTCGGGCTGCTTTTCACTTGTGGGAGGCTTTATTTTAAGGCCCTTGCCGAGGTAGGCCGGTGCAGAGGGTTTAGAAACAACTAAAGGAGATGAACTTGTCTGTCAGTTTGTCATCCTGTGGTGGCTTACATGTTGCTGTAAGGCTAGAGGGTATGCCACTGTGTTGCAAAATACCAGCAGGGTAACCCATGGGGGACAGGTTTCAGGGGAGCTAAGACAGACTCACAAGAAGGAAGAGGCCATCCACTTCTCAAACAATTTGCCAGTGAAAACCTTATGCATAGCAGCAAAACACTGTCTGATATATTACTGGAAAACGTTGGGAATAGCTCTGAAACATTGTCTGATATAGTGCCAGAAGATAAGCGCTTCAGGTCAGAAGGCACTCAAAATATGACTGGGGAAGAACTGACTCCTCAGAGTAGAGCCGACCTTAATGATACAGATGGAGTAAAGCTTCTGGGATCTCCACTAGCTGATGTGGCATGACGTAAAATGAGCAGAAACAAATGCAAACATCCATTAATAATGGGAACATGGAACGTACAAAGTATGAATCTCAGAAAATTGGAAGTTGTTAAAAATGAAATGGAACGCTTAAAGATTGATATCCTCAGCATTAGTGAACTGAAATGGACTGGTTTTGGCCATTTTGAATCAGACAACCATATGATCTATTATGCCAGGATTGAT
>NW_006921998.1:1214967-1217798 GCF_000298275.1 Orycteropus afer afer
TATTCATTGTCCAATTTCTCTCTAAATATATGCATATATAAGCTTTACTGGACCCAACTCATAGCGACCCCTCCTTGGGTTTCCGAGGCTGTATCACTACGGAAGTAGATTGCCCCATCTTCCTTCCGAGGAGTGGATGTGGTGGGTTTGAACCTCCAGCTTTCTGGTTAGCAGTCAAGTGTCTTGTTGTTGCTAGGTGCCATCAAGTCAGCTCCAACTCATAGCAACCATATGTACAACAAAACAAAACACTGCCTGGTCCTGCACCATCCGCACAATCCTTGCTATGCTTGAGGCCATGATTCATGATTGCAGCCATGTGTCAGTCCATCTTGTTGAGGGTCTTCCCCTTTTTTGATGACTGTCCACTCTACCAAGCATGAAATCCTTCTGCAGGGATGGTGCCTTCTGACAACATGACCAAATTAGAGGAGATGAGGTCTGGCCTTTCTCATTTCAAAGAGCATTCTAGCTGCATTTCTTCCAACAGGGTTTTGTTTGTTGCCCATAGTATTTTCATTATTCTTCACCAACACCACTATTTAAAGGCATTAATTCTTCTTCAGTCTTCCCTATCCATTGTCCAGCATTCATATGCACATGAGGCAACTGAAAAAAATCATAGTTTAGGAAAGATGCACCTTAGTCTTCAAAGCGACATCTTTGCTTTGTAACACTTTAAAGAGGTCTTCTTGTAGCAGATTTGCCAGTGCAATAAGACATCTAATTACTTGACTGCTGTTACCATGGTGTTGATTGTGGATCCAAGTAAAATGAAATCTCTGACAACTTCAGACTATTCTCCAGTTGTTATAATGCTGCCTATTGGTACAGTTGTGAGGATTTTTGTTTTCTTTATGTTGAGGTGCAATCCATACTGAAGACTGTGTCTTTGATCTTCATCAGTAAGTGCTTTAAGTCATCTTCACTTTTAGCAAGCAAAGTTAATTGAGTTCTTTCCTGAAATCCTGATGCTGAGTTCTTCTTCATACAGTCCAGCTTCTCGGATTATTTGTTTTGCATACAGATTAAATAAGAATGGGGAAAGGATGCAACCCTGACACACAACCTTCCTAATTGTAAACCATGCAGTATTCCCAGTATTCCCTTATTCTGTTCAAATGACAGACATCCTCTGGAGTTCTGTTATTATTCATACTGATGTTTGTCCAAGTACAAAGAACAGCACCCTACCCACCACAGAACCTGGAACTGTTAACCCAATTTAAATTTTGAATAAGTATTTCATGCCCTAAAATCGGGGGGGTGGGGTGGGGGTGGGATGGACATCTCACTGCCACCTATAGCAACCCTATAGAACACAACAGAACTTCCCAACAGGATTTCCAAGGCTGTAATCTCGATGGAAGCAGATTGCCACATCTTTTTCCCATGGAGTGGTTGGTGGATTAGAATGGCCAACCTTTTGGTTACCAGCCAAGCTCTTTAACCAATGACCCAACAAGTCATCCTCAATAAGTGAAATCTAAGAAAACTTTTGTCTGAAACCGTCTATTTACATAATAATATTTGGTCAGATTAGCCTTTGGAAGAACTTTTGCTTCTACAAATATATATATAATAATTAAAGATAATTATTAATCATTTCAGGACCCCTGGTGGCACACTGATTAAACGCTCAGCTGCTAGTTGAGAAAGGTCATCAGTTCGAACTCACCAGCTGTTCTGCAAAAGAAAGATGTGGCAGTGTGTTTTCGTAAAGATTACAGCCTTGGAAATCCTATAGGGCAGTTCTATTCTGTCTTATCCAAAAAACAAACCAAACCCACTGCCATCGAGTCAGATCCAGCTCACAGTGACCCCCCCTAGGCAGCATCACTATGGAAGTAGATTGCCCAACCTTCCTTCTGAGGAGGGGTTAGTGGGGTTGAACCGCCAGCCTTCTGGTTAGCAGTCAAATATTTGCAAAGGAACATGAATTACTGTGATATGAAAAGAATGCATAGATGATTCTATCCAATACTCTGCAGCCCATATTATTGTAATAGGAGTAAGGAATATAATCAAACCAAACTCTTGGAATGTGAAACAAATTGGGCTTCTTTATTAAAGTGAATTAGTATATCAGATGTTAACAATGTAGTAACACAGCGGGTACATTGCTTTGTTATTATTAGGTACCGTCTTAATGACTTAAAACAGACCCAAACACTGCTCAGTCTTGCACCATTCTCACAATTTTTACTCTATTTGAACCCACCCTTGCAGCCACCATTATCAATCTGTCTTGCTGAGGGTCTTCCTTCTTTTTCATTGAACCTCTAACTTTACCAAGCATGTAACCCATACTGAAGACTATGTCTTTGATCTTCATCAGTAACTGCTTCAAGTCATCTTCACTTTCAGCAAGCAAGGTTACTTGCGTTCCTTCCTCCAATCCTGATGCTGAGTTCTTCATACAATCCAGCTTCTCAGATGATTTGCTCCACATACAGATTGAATAATCCAGGTCTCAATTGTTCCTGATATCATGTCCAAAGTATGTGAGACGAAGTGTCACCATCCTCACTCATACTTTTCACCTCATTATAACTCACGCATTCCACTTTCTGATTACTAATGGATGTCTCCAGGTGTTTCTCTTCATTTTAATTCATGCCACATCAGCAAGTTAAAGTCCCAAAAGCTGTACACCATCCACAGAATTAAGGTGCACTCTGCTTTGAAGAGGTAACTTATCCCCAGTCATATTTTGAGGACCTTCCAACCTGAGGAGCTCATCTTCTGCACTGTATCAGACAGTGCCATGCTGTTGTTCATAAGGTTATGACTGGTCAATTTATTTGCAAGTAGATTGCCAGGACTTCCTT
>NW_006921998.1:1220443-1221719 GCF_000298275.1 Orycteropus afer afer
TGGGCTGAGGATGTGTGTAAGATGTCAGCATATAGGGCAAGGAGGTGCAGGCTGTAGAGAGAGGGAAAATGTATCACTCCTAGCCCTTGTGGCTCAGTAGTTAAGAATTAGGCTGCTAACTGAAAGGTCAGTGGTTAGAACCCACCAGCTGGGCATGGGCAAACAATGTGGCAGTCTGCTCCTGTAAAGATTTACACCCTTGTAAACCCTATGGAGTAGTTCCACTGTCTTATAGGGTCACTATGAGTTGGAATCAACTCTACAGCAGTGGGCTAGCTTGGGTTATCCTCTCTCATCCAGGAAAATACAAGGCCTAAAAAGAGTGCCTGTTAAAAGGAGAGAAAGAAAGTTGATGTTGAATTTTGACTAATAGCAATCTCATGTCAGAGTAAAACTGCACTCCATAGGGTTTCCAATGGCTAATTTTTCAGAAGTAGGTTGCCAGGTGTTTCTTCCAAGGCATGTCTGGGTGGACTTGCACCTCGAATCTTTCTATCGGCACCTGAGACCGTTAACTGTTTGAATCACCCAGCGATTTCAGATATATGCTATCGGAATCCCCAGAAAGCAAGCATGTATCAATAAGGAAAATGTGAAAGAAACAAGAAAAACAAAACATAACAGGCTTTCAGAAATGCTATAAACCAAAATAAAAACCAAACTCACTGCCATTGAGTTGTTTCCAACTCATAGCAACTCCCCTTGGGTTTCTGAGGCTGTAAATCTTTACGGAAGTAGATCTCTCAGTCTTCCTTCCGTGGGGCAGGTGGTGGGTTTGAACTGCTGACCTTCTGGTTAGCAGGCAAGTGCCTTATCCACTACACCAGGAGAGCTCCTTGAGAAATGGTATACCAATCTGAATAAAGTCACACTTATATTGTTCTTTGCCTACTCCCTGGTCTCTGTCTGATTCATAAGTAACTATGATATAGCCAACATGACAGGTCCTATATAATTTTTAAAACTCCTTTACTCTTTTCTTCATCAAATGATCTTTAGTTTTTCTTCAAAAAATCAAGAAGAAAATGTAATTTGTTACCTCTATTTAAAAAAATCCATTATTTAGATTTTGTCAATACTGGGCTTAACAGCCCCTGAGCTCTCACTGAATAAGTCTAGACGTGGCCTGGAAGGACTGACCTGGCTTGGCCCCTGCCCATTCTCCAGTCTTATTTTCTATCACTCTTCTCATTGCTGGCCGACCCATCAAAATACATTTCAGCCTCAGGGCTTCTGTCCTGCGGGTTCCTTAGCCTCTAATCCTGTATTCCTTCTC
>NW_006921998.1:1223569-1229502 GCF_000298275.1 Orycteropus afer afer
TGTAGGTGTTGTTGCAATTAGTTTGTACATATATGTATAATGTTTTTGTTGTTGTTGCTATGTGCTATCGAGTTGGACCCAACTCATAGTGACCCCTCCTTGGGTTTCCAAGGTGACGTAACTACAGAAGTAGATTGCCCAACCATCCTACCAAGGAGTGCCTGGTGGGTTTAAACTGCCAGCCTTCTGGTTAGCAGTCAAGTGCCTTAGGCACTACACTACCAGAGCTCCTATATGTATAATATATTTAAGTATTGTGTTTGTGTGTATTTCACAAGCATAAACCACTTCTGATTTTCTGATTGTAGCTGTTTCTCACAATGGTCCTCCTTGTTAGTGGCTGTCTAGTTGGTCTAGAGATGCCATGTGCAACAGAACAAAATGCAGCCTGTCCATGGGCATCCCCAGGACTGGTTATAGATTAGACCATGGTGCTCCATATGGTTTTCCTGGGCTGATTTCTGGAAGCATATTACCAGGCCTTTCTTTCTAGATAGATCACAATTGGAATTTTCAAAATAAATTTTAATGCATGAGTGTCAAAGCTGTTGTTAGTTTCCCTCAAGTCAATTCTGACTCAGGCGACCTTATGTGTACACAGTAGAAGAGTTCTGTAGGGTTTTCAAGGACATATCCTTTCAGAAGCAGGTGCTTCTGGGTGGGTTCAAACTGGCCACGTTTAGAAAGCAGTCCAGCACTTAACCATGTGTGCCACTCAGGGACTCCATTCTCTAAGAAAAGACATAAAAATCATGACACTAAGAGCCACACCTGGATTTAAACCGTCGTTCTTAGCTCTTGCTGAGACTTTGCATGCATTATTTCATTATCATATTGTCAGTTTCCTTTTGAGTAAAAATGGATAAAAAAGTACTGACTGAGGGCCACGTGTGGATTAGATGAGCATGAAGGCAAGTAGTCCAGCATGGTTCACGGTGGGGATACACAGGGTGTCCTTTCTTTCCCACGCCCACTGCTTTCTACTCTTTAATTCCTTTAAATTGGTAATTTAGACCAGAAGCCTTGGAAATGAATGGAAATATGCCTAAAAGTAATCGAGAGCACATGCTTAAAGGAAGAGATTTTAGATAACGTTCTATGTGTGGTTGCAAACCATCAGTGAAAAAGCAATAATGTGCTGATCATATCTAACCACTGCTGGTAAATTCTTAGAGACTACTGTGACTGTCTGTCATTACTGGAAAGTTTCCCTTAAAAAGAAGACTGCAAATCCATACCTTCCCCATGGCTTGACTTCACTTATTCAAAGACACTGGCAACGCTGGAAAATGACAACAGTTGCTGTAAGAATGCCAGCCTGCAGCTGTTATTAACTAATTTAGGACGCAAAATACTCTCGTCATGAGCACCTCATGTTTAAGGCTTTTACGATCACAATCATATGCTTGCAACTTTGAAAATCTGCTATGTTAAATTTTGTACCAAGGGTCTTTTTTGTCTTTCTGGCTATAAAGAACCATTTGTGTAAGGATACACTTTTTCCTATGACCTTTCACTATGGTAACATGGAATTTGATTGGTTATGCATATGTATGTATGTATGCACACACACATATACACACTAACACACATTTACTGCTTTATAATTAAATATAGACATTAATCTTATTTTCCTAAAGATGCTCCCTCTGTGGAGGTGGCTAGCTTTGTGGAAATTATGCTGTTATTAGAAATGAAGGCTATTGGTTCAGGTCAGCTTACTGTCATTTATAGGTTGTGATACCATAGGCTTATCTCTCACTTCCCTCTAAGCCTATTTCCTCACCTTTCCAACAAGGATGCCAAAACTTTTCCTGCTTATCTCATATATTTGGAGGATAAAATGAGATAGAATTCACATAGTTTATAAACCTAGGGTACGTACCCCATAACAGTTGCATGGTATTTGTAATTTGGTTGACGCTTAGACCAAAGGGTGGTGGTTACGAGCCAGGACTCTGTGAGTTTTTCTAATTACTTTCCAGTCCCACACCCAAACCTTGGCTATTCTGAGACCCTGAGCCACTTACCTGCCTCTGGTGACTGTTACTTCACTGGGATTATTATATATATTATTATTATTACTTCAATGAAATATTCCCCACTGCCAAAGGGGCAAAGAAGGTGCATTTTCTGACCTCCTCTAACCCCACATGAGGAAGACAGAATCACCATCGACAGCCCTAGGCCTATTCCTGTGAGGCCAGACATGCTGCCTCCCTCCAGACCTTTCACCAACCCTAACACCAACCATTCTTTCTACCACCTCTCTGCTGGGTTTGATAATTCAGGGCAGTGGCCACACAGAACTCACAGATTATGGAGTTTATTAGAGAAGCAACATGCTACAGTTCAAGTCTCTTGCAGTTGGCCGTCTCACTAAGTAGCTGGCAGGTTCTCTCTCAGCAGAACGTGTCTATATCGTCTCTCACCAAGTGTGTCTTGTCACAAGTCTCTTGTGTCTCTCTCTCAGCAACGCATGTCTCATGTCTCTCTCTCAGCAAGTGCATGTCTCAGGAGCATGTTTGTCTCAGCAGTATGTCTTTCTCAGCCAGCAGTCAGAGAGATTCCTTCTGCCTCTAGGAGGGCTCCTTTTGAGCCTGGAAGAGTGGCCAAACTAACCAATCCCAACATCAGAGCTCTATACACCTAAGAGAGAGCAAAATTCCCAAAAGAATGCTTCATTCTGCTCCCAACAGAAATACCCAGGCGGATAACTTTAACAATCAGGAGATGCTCAGTTGCTCATGGCAAATTCCACCACAGAGTTTACAAAGGCTTGTGGCTAGAAAAGCCACACTATGTAATTTACTATACCGCACCCACCTGGTTGTCTGAGGTTTAAATGAAATCATCTAAACCTGGCCCAGTGTCTACACCCAAGTCCACTGTTCATCATCATTATTAAACAGCAGGCAATGTTTAAGCCTTTCTTCAATTATGTCTCCTTCTCTGTTCTCTAGGCCCCACATCTTCTGTCTTAATTTATAATTTAAGGTATTCTTTTTCTTTCCTCTTCAATAAATTTTCCAAACCTAAAACTACTCTATTAATCCTCACCATAACACAAATGACCCTATCTGTCACATTCAGAATTCTTTTTCATGAATGCAATGTTACATGGGGAATTTTCCACAGATCATCTCTTATCAAATAACCCACTGCCCAAACAAGTGAAATGTGGTTATTTTACAAAACTATTTTTGTTTTACCACCATCCATCAGGGTAAACTTCTTATTCAATGAAGAATTTGATTCCTCAGTCTCTAAACTCATTCATTTCTACTGTCTACTTTGTCTTCATATACAAACAAACCTAATGTGGTCCAGTCCATTCCGACTCATGGTGACCCCATGCATTACAGAGTAGAACTGAGCTCCACAGGATTTTCTTGGTAATAGCTTTATGGAACCAGATCATTAGGCCTTTCTTCTGTGACACCACTGGGTGAGTGAACCGCTGAACTGTTGGTCCGTAAAAACTAAACTCACTGCTGTCAAGTAGATTACCATCCATGCAACACAGCAGCCTCTTTTCACATATATCATTTCACAAAGCCTCCTCTTCCATTCTGCCTCCTACACAGTGAAGCTTTTAGTCTACACTGCACTCATTTGCCTACAGTCCTGGTGTTCCTGTTTTTTTCCATACCACCTCCACACTCTAGACTTGGAGCACCTTCATCCAACAAATGTGCTGAGCTGAGTAGCTAGCATGGGTCAAGAACCACAGTAGGCACTAGGATGGAGTGAAGATGGAGACAGAATTCCTGCCCTAAAGATGGTTGTAGTTAACACTGGCAAGACAAGCACTCCCATATTAGTGTGATAGGAAAAGTAGGTTTCTAGAGGATCATTAAAAGGTACATCAAAGACCAAATTGAGGAATCAGAAAAGGTAGAGTCCTGAAAACACATAAAAGGCAAAGGGATGGGGTGGTAAGCATAGGAAGGGGCACATGCAAAAGTGTAGAGGCCACTGGGGGATGCACGTAGCTCAGTGTACCTGGACATGACGTCCAACCTGGATTCTCTTTATAGACAGCTTTAAGACAGTCAGACATTCAATTAAAGTGCTCCTTTACAATGAAAAACATCCATATAAAATCCTTTATCCTCCCTGATTTTTTCAAAACTCCAAGCAACATCATTTTCTTAAAACAACATCATGTAATTAAGCAACATAATGATAAATGATGAAAAGACTGATCTTGTCAGAGATTATAATTTTATTTGGATCCACATCAACACTCATGGAATCAGTAGTCAAGAAATCAGATGTCATGTTGCACTGGGCACACCTGCTGCAAAAGACCTCTTTAAAGTCCTGAAGAGCATAAATGTCACTTTGAACACTAAGGTGTACCCACCGATTCAAGCCATGGTATTTTCAATTGTCGTATACGCATGTGAAAGCTGAACAATGAATAAAGAAGCCCAAAGAAGAAGTGATGCCTTTGAATCATGGTGTTGGTGAAGGCTACTGGAAGTACCGTTGACTACCAGAAGATTGGAAAAACCTGCCCTGGAAGAAGTGCAGCCTGCATGCTCCTTAGAAGTGAGAATGGCCAGACTTTTTCTCATCTACTTTGGCCATATAGTCAAAAGGGACCAGTCCTGGAGAAGGACATTATGCTTGGTGGAGTAGAGTATCAGAGGAAAAGGGGGACCCTCAATGAGATGGGCTGCCACAGTGGCTGCAATATAGCAAAGATTGTGAGGAAGGCACAGGACAGGACAATATTTGGTTCTGTTGTGCACAGGGTCGCTGTGAGTTGGAGCCAACTCGATGGCACCTAACAACAAGAAGAATTTTCTAGTGATTTAAAGTTGAATGGGAGTTCTGGTGGTGCGGTGCCTAAGGCATCTGACTGCTAACCAGAAAGCTGGCAGTTCAAACCCACCAGCCACTCCTCAGAAGGAAGATTGGGCAATCTACTTCTGTAGTGATACTGCCTCAGAAACCAAGGAGGGGTGACTATGGGTCATAATTGACTCAATGGCAGGTTTTGTTGTTGTTGTTGTTACTAAAGGAATTTCGATTTGTTGTGGGTAACATTTTTTCCCCCAGACAACATAATTTATGAACAGAAAGATTTAGGAAACAAAACTTTAGAAAATAATTTCTGATAAGTCTTTATTGTATCTAAATAACATGCTATTTTTAAAAAATAGGGACATTATTCTGCACAATAGATACACAACACAGAAATAACTATAGGTTTTTTTTTTTTCTTGAGAGTATTACATTTACATAAATTTACAAAAACATAAGAAGCTTGGACATTACTTATGGGTAAAACATACAACAATTTTTTGAAAGCTTTGAAGAAAAAAAAAAAGAACCATATGTTTAAAAAAATAAAGTTTGCCAAGACACCTCCAACAAAACAGTGACAAAAATCTTACAGAAATAAAAAGAGAAAACAAAGCATAAAAATATGTGACCCAAAAAACAACAAAAAAATTTTTTTCCATAAAAAAGAGCCATCTTATAAAAAACAGTTTGCCCAAGTCCAAAGTGCCAAGTCCAAAGAGAAAAAGTACTCTGGAAATTACTAGAGCTAAAACATAACTTCAAGGAGCATTAACAATGAACTTAAAACATGGTGTTCAATTTGTACAGCAAGTTCAGAAAAAGTATTAAGTAAGGATAATCCTTTGGGGAAAAGGCAAAGAAAAAGAGTTTTCATGAAGGGAATCATGCCTTATTAATTAACTAAAGTACATAAAAAGAATAAGGAAGTATGTGGACAAGGGGATATGCAGGGAAATAATTTATTTGGACTTACAAATGTCATGTTAACAAAGTCTCATTAACAATAACTTTCTAAATATGAGCTACTGTGAGGTTCAGACATGGAAACAGGAGGGTATGCGGAATGACCACTAAGGATGGAAAACAAAGAAAAATGAACTGTTTGCAATCTCTGA
>NW_006921998.1:1229772-1231763 GCF_000298275.1 Orycteropus afer afer
GTTTCCTGTTGTTGTACACTGTAAAGTTGATTCCAACTCATAGTGATCCTATATAACAAAATACTTTTTTTTTTCTCAAGCGGCCCTTTGAAACTCTTCTGTTCAGCTCTTTTGTTTCATGATTCCATTCACTTTAGCTTCTCACTCAAGAGCAAGTTTCAGAATCTCTTCTGACATCCATTTTGGTCTTTGCTTCCTTTCCTGTCTTTGTAATGATCTTTTGCTTTCCTCCTTAATGATATCACTGATGTCTTCCCATAACTTGTCTGGTCTTCACTCATTGCTGCTCAATTCATCAAATCTGTTCTTCAGATGGTTTCTAAATTCAAGAGTAATATACTCAAGGCTCTATTTTTGCTCTTCTGGACATATTTTAATTTTCTTCAGCTTCAACTTCAACTTCCATATGAGCAATCTCTACCAAAGTATGCCCCTGGCCTTGTTCTGACTGATGATATTGACCTTTTCCAATGCTTCTTCACCAGTCAATTTGATTCCTGTGTATTCAATCTGGTGAGATCCACCTACATAGTCACCATTTATGTTGAAAAAGGTTGTTGAATAAGTCGTTGGTCATGTAAAATTCTATCATGGGATCTCCAGGGTCATTTTTACCACAAGGCAATATTTTCCAACTACTGATACTATTTTGTTTCCAACTTTTCCATCCCAATCACCAATAATTATCAGTGCACCTTGATTGCATGTTTGATCAATTCCACACTGCAGAAGCTGGAAAAAAATTTTCAATTTCTTCAACTTTTGCTTTAGTGTTTGGTGTGAAAAGTTGAATAAAATCCTATTAACTGGTCTTCCTTGTTGGCATATAGATATTATACTATCACTGACAGCATTGTACTTCAGTATAGATCTTGAAATGTTCTTTTTGATGATGAATGTGGCACCATTCCTCTTCATTTCTTATTCCCAGCATAGTAGTAGATCATATGATTACCTGATTCAAAATGGCCAATACCAATGCATTACAGCTCAGTAATGCCTAGGATATCAATCTTTACGCATTATCCATTTTATTTTTGACAACTTCCAATTTTCCTAGATTCAAAATTCATACATTCCACGTTCCAATGATTAATGTTTTTTTTTTCTTTCATTTTGAGTTGCATCACATCAACATGCAAACCAGAATGACACAATGACAAACTAACACACAAGTGAAATGTGCAAAGACCTGAAGGTACAAAATCAAAAGAGAAGAAAGTGATCGCCATTTCTTGTTTGAGAAAGAACTGAAGATAAAAGTCAAGCCTCAAGTTGCATTACTGAAGGATTCCATGGGTAAAACACTGAACAATGCATCAGAAGAAGATGGAAGAAATGCAGAGTTGTTGTACGAAGAAGAATTGGTTGATGTTCAACCACTTGAGGAGGTGGCATATGATCAATAACCGATGGTACTAAAGGAAGAAGTCCAAGCAGTATTGTAGGCACTGGTGAAAAACAAGGCTCCAAGGATTGATAGAATATCAATTGAGATGATTCACCAAATGGTTGCAATGCTGGAAGCATTCATTTGTTTATGCCAAGAAATATGTAAGATAGTTACCTGGCCAACTGACTGGAAAAGATCCATATTTTTGCCTATTCCAAAGAAGGGTGATCCAATAGAATGCGGAAATTATCAAACAATATAACTAATCTCATAAGAAAAAAAAAAATTGTTGAAAATGATTCAAAAACTATTGTAGCAGTACATAGTCAAGGAACTTCCAGAAATTCAAGCCAGATTCAGAAGTGGATGTGGAATGAGAGATATCATTGCTGACATCAGATGGATATTGGCCAAAAGGAAGAAATACCAGAAAGATGTTGAGCCATGGTTTATTGCCTATGTAAATGGATTTGACTATGTAATCATAACAAATTATTGATAGCATTGCAAAGAATGGGAATTTCAGATACTTAGTTGTGCTCATGTGGAACCTGTATACAGACCAAAGGAAAGTTTTTCAAATGGAACATAGGGGTAC
>NW_006921998.1:1232533-1233532 GCF_000298275.1 Orycteropus afer afer
AAGTCCCTCAAGGAGACGTACTGACACAGGGGCTGCAACAATGAGCTCAAACACAGCAAAGATCATGAGGAGGGTAAAGCCCAGGCAGTGCTTCATTCTGTATACACAGGGCCGCTATGAATTGGTACCAGCATGTCTGCACCTAACAACAGTAGCAGGACAGAGCAGAACTGCATCATAGGTTCTCCAAAGCTATAAGCTTTACGGCAAAGAGCTCTAGTGGTGCAGTGAGAACACACTGGGCTGCTAACCCAAAGGTCAGTTGTTTGAACCCACCAGCTCCTCTAAGGGAGAAAAGACCTAGTGATCTGCTGCCAGAAAGGTCATATAGCCCAGGAAACCCTATGGAACAGTTTCACTGAGTCAGAGTTGACTATAGAGCAACGGGTTTGATTTTCTGTTTAATCTCTACTGGACCTTTAGGTTAGTGGCTCAGTGCTCAACAATTGTGTAAACAGGTCTCCTTAAATGTTTCTTGGTTACACATAGTTCACTAAAACTAATTCAACTAGAAGACAGAGTTCCAGAAAATCATGTTGGGCTCCTGCATTTTGGTAGTTATTCCTAATATTTTAATAAATTTGCCCAATAAACATGTAATTATACATGAAAATGCTGTCAAATATTATACATTGCTAGTAAGCACTGAGGATATTCTGAACACTGAAATCCACTGTGTAAGTGAAATAATAAAATGTGTAGACCTTCAAGTAGAATAAAGATTAAAATTATCAGGTTATGAAATATAACAGAGAGATGGTTCATAATTAACCTTCTCAAGCTTTATGTGTGAATCAATGGTTACTACAATGATATTTAAGATAACTCACATATGTGAAATTTTATTACTCACAATACAAGAAGACCGGTAATTTTGAAGCTATGTAACATTTTATAGGCTTTTTGAATACTTTTTAACTGGATCCCTTATTTTCTCAAGTTAGTTTCCAAATGTTTTCTCTACTAGACTTTTATTCTGGGATTCCATAGATATTATGA
>NW_006921998.1:1239037-1240930 GCF_000298275.1 Orycteropus afer afer
ATCTCCATCCTCATTTCCCACTCTTCTTTCCCTCATGGACAGAGGCATTCTTTCTTTTCTTCAAAATTCTTGCCTGTTATTGCCACAGACTCCTTTCAGGTGATGCCAGTTCTCTGGCAGGCCAGTTCCATTTCATTCAGGCCACAATGCAAATGCGTCCTCTGTCAGAGCAACCTGCTCTGACACACTCAGGGCCCCAGCCTTCTATGCCTCCTTTCCACCACTTTCTTTCATACAGTGACACCACTGCCTTTTATCCTCACATTTGCCTGTTTACAGAGAATGGAACCTTCTTCCTGAGAGCAAAGTCCCTATCTTCCTTGTTCACACTTATGATCCCAGTGCTCAGAATAGTGCAGAGCACAACACAGGAAGGAAATGAATGAAGAAGGACACAGGATGAAACAAAGACCCTTAACATGCATATTACTCCCCATCAAACAAAATGAACACATTCACATCTCTGCTGAAGAAAGGGATTGACGGAGAGAATTCCAAATACTTCTTTACCAACAAGGAACAAACAGGAATTGATTGCTGTTAAGACCCATTATTTCTAATTTAAGATGCAAAAAAATCTCATCAATATTGACATTGTTAATGTGCAATTTACTGAATAGGACTTTCATTAGCTCCTGTAAATAGCATTCTATTCTTCCAGATTTCTTCCATATGGTCTTAGCATCTTCAATTATGAATTCTCCTAGTATTGTAGTTTTTAGAAACTGACACCCTGAAGCTGAGAAAATATGCTGTACATCAAAAATTAAATAGGCTAGTCATAATAACAACAATTACATTTAAAATAATGTCATATTATCAGATCAAATCATTTGAAATAGCCATGTTTTGTAGGCCAATTTGGTCAAATATTGGCAATTTTCTATGGCTCAACCTAGTATTCCTGTGCATAAAAGAGTAAAACTTTATCATATTAAGAAGCTCCTACATTTCTCTAGGAATTTTCACTCTAACATGTATTCTTTACCAAAACTGGCAGATGCTATGGGCTCTGCCCATGTCACATATCCAAAACCCAAATTCACTGCTATTGACTCAACTCAACTCATAATGACCCTATAGGCTAGAGTAAAACTGCCCCCACAGGGTTTCCAAGGCTATAAATCTTCATGGAAGTAGACTGCCTTATTCTTCTCCCATTGAACAGCTAGTGGGGTTGAACTACCAATCTTTTGGTAAGTAGCCAAATGCTTTAACCACCGTGCCATCAAACCTCCTTATTCTAATATCCAAGCCACATAAATTCATTCCTGGATTAATTTTCTTTTATCTCATGTTAACCTCTTAAGTAAAAGTTGGATAAATTAGAAAATATTTAGAAGTTTCTTATTAGTAGATCATTTATGATCCACAGTAGAAAAGCATCCAATTTATGAGATTTCTTTGTGATATAAACTCCCATTGTTGCTGAGTCCATTCTGACTCATGACGATGCCTTATGTGTCAGGATAGAACTGTGCTCCACAGAATTTTCAATGGCTGTTTTCCTTCTTCCAAGGTGCCTCTGGGGGGACTGGAACCCAAGAGTATTAATCCTTTTTCACCTCTCAAGGACTCCCTTTTGTAGACTTTTGTGATATAGGTATATTGATATATGAATTTCAGCCATTTCACAAAAATGACAAGTAGTCTTTATTTGCCTAGAGCAAGGACTGGAGGGTGCCTGGTTATCATTATTGAAAACTATGATCAAATATTCTATAAAAGAATCCTTATCAAAAAGAGGAAAAGAGAAGAACAGAATTTCAAACTGTCATTGACTCCTGACTTTCTGGAGCCATGGAGGCTGGGTGAACCCATGAAACTACTGCCTCAAGGCATTCTTTAAACCTTAAGCCAAAAACATCCCCTGACATCTTCTTAAAACCAAAT
>NW_006921998.1:1241585-1243971 GCF_000298275.1 Orycteropus afer afer
AATGATTTACAATTTATTTTAAACAACTTTACATGAGAATTCGATTCATGCTTTTTAAAAAGTTCATCAGTAAATTTAAAGCTGTCTTTCTAACTCCTTCAAATGTGTTGCTCCTTTTAATGTCAACAGGAAATCAACAATGAGGAAGAGCCATATGGTGAGGGAGGGATGAGGAACTCATCATGAATCAGCTCTCTTCTGCAGGAGAAAAATAAAATGTTTACGTTTTTAAATGTTACTACAAAATGTTCTACTGGCAGGACTGGGATTCTAACTGGCATGCAAAAAAGCAAACTGAAGTCACTTTCAAATGTACCTTGCTCTGAAAGTTAAACGTCTAATTTCCTAGACAAGGCAAAAGTCTCAGGACTATTTCCCAGTAATGGCATCCATCGGATTCAACATCAAATTTAGAGAACTAAAAGGTTGTCTCCATTTTAACATCTGGGCTAAATCTGGCACTGGTGATTAACTTTACCTTTAATTCCCTCTATTCTAGTTCCAGGTCCCTACACAGTGTGCGTTTGACTAGGCTGCTAACCAAAAGCTTGTCAGGTCAAATCCACCCAGGGGTGATGCAGAAGAAATGGCTGACAATCTGATTCTGTAGTGATCACAGCCAAGAAAATCCTACGGTGCTCAGCTCTCCTCTGTGACAGGTGGGACCACCATGAATCAGAACTGACTCGATGGTGACAGTTTCTGAGTATGCTAGTTCCAGGTACCAGTAGAAAAGGACAAGATTGGGGGGGACTTGGTTGAAACTCTGAAAAATCATAATCTATGGAAAAGGAAGAAATGAGAGAAGAATACTATAAACTTCAGAAAGAAATAGAGAGAAATGTGCAAAACACACCTGTAACTTTACTTGGCTCTGTATTGGTGGTTACTGTTTGTTATTATCGTTATTTGTACTCAAGTCAGATTATGCATTCAAAGGTGTGAAGTACGATCAAGGAAAGGTGAAAATGGAGTGAAGAAAGGATTCAATTGCTGCCCAGAACCACTGAGATGCTTAGGGTTTTCACTGGCTGATTTTTTGGAGGTAGATAGCCAGGGCTTTCTTCCTGGTCTATCTTAATCAGGATGCACCACTGAAACCTGTTCAGCATCACAGCAACATACAAGCTTCCAGGGACAGACTCAGGTGATGGCCCCATATGAAGTGCAGTGATAGGAAATTAAACCTGGGACTCCCACACAGAAGGGGAGAATTTACCAATGAAACTCCCACATCTCCTTGCTAAATATAAACACTGGCTTTGCTACTAAGTGATTGGTTTAGGAAGTCAGCTGCATCGTGACTTTTCCAATTGCCTAAAAAGGGTGGTGCAGCCATGGCCACAGCCACATATCCGATCAAGATATATGGATTTCACTTGAAACTTTAGGTGAACTTCTGGGAAAATTAAATTTTCCTTGTACCTGCAGAATTACATAAATGGCATCAAAGGGCTAATACCGGTGGAGAGAGTGCGTCTCATCACATTTTGTACATACACAACACAGCAAGTAAGTCATCTATGATCATTAATGTATAGAAAGGATAATAAAATCAAATTACTTTAACTAAGCATTTTGAATATTCTATTCACAATCTGTGATATGCAGTTGACATAGATTTGTTTGCTCAAAATGAAGAGGACCTGAAGGACTTACTGATGAAGGGCAAAGACTACAACCTCCAGCATGGATTTCACCTGAGTAGAAGAAACAAAAATTCTCACAACTGGACCAATAAACAACATCAGGATAAATGGAGAAGTTAAAGTTGTCAACAACTTCATTCTACTTGAATGAACAATCAAATTTCCATGGAAGAAGCAATCAAGAAATTAAATTACCTACTACATAGGCAAATCTGCTGCAAAAGAGTTCAAAGTTTTAAGAAGCCAAAGATGTCATTTTGATGACTAAGTTATGTCTAACTCAAATCATAGTCCTTTAAATCACCTCATATGCATGTGAAAGTTGGAAAATGAAAAAGGAAGACAGAAGAACTGTCAAACTGTGGTACTGGCAAAAAAAATACAGAACAAACTAATTAGTCTTCAAAGAAATATAAACAGAATATTTCTTATAATCAAAGATGGTGAGACTTTGACTCTCTTACTTTGGATACCTATCAGAAAGACCAATAGCTAAAAAAAGACACAGACTTTGGTAAAGTAGAGGGACAATGAAAACAATGCACAATTTCAATGAGATGAACTGACACAATAACCTCAAAATGGACTCAAACTTACCAAAGATCATGAAGATGGTACGTGACTGGGCAATGCTTCATTCTGTTATATATAAGGTAGCCATAAGTCAGAGCAAACTCATGGGCAACTATCAACAACAAACATTACCAAACCATATAAATTGTTCATATAAAGTTTCA
>NW_006921998.1:1245626-1248784 GCF_000298275.1 Orycteropus afer afer
AACAATAGCAGATATAGTAACAGTGGCTCCTTATTATCTTTCAGCATTTTCACTTACATGTGGACACAAATACACAGCCTTGCCCTCTGCAGCAGGAGCTACTTGCGCTCTGCCACATCCTCTCAGAAGGACCCCTGCACCATTTTTATTTTGGCTCTCTATATGCTTCCATTCCCCACAATCAATACCCATGTTTCTTTTGTAGCAGATTGCTCTCAGAATACTGGAAGGTGCTTTCCCTATTTACAGAGTGAGCAGGAAGAGCCTAGGTACTGATATCCCCTTACTTTTAACCCAGGACTGACCTGGAGCTCCTACTGCCTTGCCACTGATTGGGCCAAGTTTGAGGTCTGACCAACAATGTCCTCAGAGCTTCACTGTGGGATGGAATCAATATGAGCCTCTATTAAACTTTGTTTGATATCTCATCCTTCTTTGTCCCAATTCCTCCTTCCCTAAGAAATGTTCTCAGAAACACTTTCTATAAGTAATTTCACATAAATTTTTGTATCAAAGTCTGCTTCTGGGGAACCCCACCTAAGACAGCCCTAATTCCAGATCTCAACATGCAAGCCATAAGCAAGTCTCAGCATCTTACCATTCCTCATAATAGCATAGAATGGTTGCTTTAAAACTGATCCAATACCACATTGTCAACTGTTGAATAGCTGTCTGCTCTGCGCAATTTCATCCTCAATTAGTAAGTAAGACTGTTACTCCTTTTTTATCTTTGTTCAGAATAGCTATCTTTGTTTCTCACTAATGCTTTTTCTCTCAATGCCCAATCTAACCCAAAACATCATTCACGTTGGTGTCTGAATAACAACACATAGGCATTTGACTGCTAACCAGAAGGTTGAAGGTTCAAACCCCCAGCCACTCCTCAGAAGGAAGGTTATGCAATCTACTTCCATAGTGATACCACCTCAGAAACCCAAGGAGGGGTTGCTATGAGCCAGGTTCGACTCAACAACAGTGTGTATATACATATATGAACAAATAATCCGAGACGCTGGACTATATGAAGAAGAATGTGGCATCAGGATTGGAGAAGACTAATTAACAACCTGTGATATACAGATAGCAAAATTTTGCTTGCTGAAATGAGGATGACTTGAAGCACTTACTGATGAAGACTAAAGACTACAGTCTGCAGTATGGATTATGCTTCAATATAAAGAAAACAAAAATCCTCACAACTGATCCAATAAAAAGCTTCACGATGGATAGAGAGAACACTGAAGTTGTCAAGGACTTCATATTACTTGGTTCTACAATCAACACCAATGGAAGCAGTAGTCAAGACTTCAGATGACATACTGCATTGGGCAAATCTGCTGCAAAAGAACTCTTTCAAGTGATGAAGAGAAAAGATGTCTCCTTGAAGACTAAGGTGTGGCTAACACAAGCCATGGTATTTTCAATCACCTCTTGTGCATGTGAAAGCTAGACAATGAATAAGGAAGACTGAAGAAGAGCTGATGCTTTTGAGCGGTGTTGGAAGAGAATGCCAAGAGTACCACAGACTGCGAAAAGGTCTAACAAATCTGTCTCGGAGGAAGTGCAGCTGGAATGCTCCATGGAAGCGAGAATGGCCAGACTTCATCTCATCTACTTTGGTCATGTTGTCAGAAGGAACCATTCCTGGGAGAAGGATATCATACTTGGTAAAGTGGAGGGTCAACAAGGAAGGGGAAGGCTCTCAACAAGATGGATTGACACAGTGGTGCAATGATGAGCTCAGGTACAGCAAGGATCATGAGGCTGGCACAGGATCAGGCAGTGTTTCTTTCTGCTGTGCATGGGGTCACTGTGAGTCGGAGATGACTTGACAGCACCTAACAACAACAAATACATATATATGTCTATGTGTGTGTGTGTGTGTATATATATGGGCTTCTATAATAGTATTGTTATAATGCATTGTAAGCATTGCTTTGCAATTCCTGAATGCATTTATGAATACGAATTGAAGATGTCATTCTATCTTCTTGAGAGAAAATTATATATAAATGTGGGGCCCTGGTGGTTCATGGTTAAACAATCAGCTGTTAATAGAAAGACTGAGGCTCAAAATCACCCAGAAGCTCCACAGAAGAAAGGCCTGGCAATCTGCTTCTGTAAAGATTATAGTCAAGAAAACCCTATGGGCAGATGTGCTTTGTCACTTGGGATCACTGTGAGTTGGTATCAACTCAGAAGCACCCAACAACAAAAAAAGTTAAAAGGAGAAAATAATAGTAATGGCTAGCACTCTCCTAATACTGGCCATGTGTTGCACTTCACTTGTATTATTTTTCAGTCACCACAAACCTAGGAAGTATGTACTGTTATTCTTATTTACTAGACCCCAGAACTGAAGATCAAGGAGGTTGAGTAACTTGTCCAAGGTCACATGGCTAGTAATGGCAGAGCTAATGTATGGGATATAAGCAGTCTGGGTTTAGAAACTGTGGCATAACACACTGCTAAATTGTCTCTCTGAAAAGAAACAAAGTCAAAAAACAAACAAACAACAACAACAACAAAACTCTCTCGAAATTCAACTAAGAAGGAAGAGAAAAAGGATCATCTTAAATGTGTGATACCCATGTGAGAAGGGCTAGACTTCATCTCATCTACATTGGTCATGTTGTCAGAAGGGACCAGTCCTTAGAGGTGGCTATCATGCTTGTATTATTTTTCAGTCATCACAAACCTAGGAAGTATGTACTGTTACATACAGTCATTGCAAAACAGGAAGACCCTTAATGAGATGGACCGACACAGTGGCTGCAACTATGGGCTCAAGCAGAGCAAGGATTGTGTGGATAGCTTAGGACGGGGCAGTGCTTCGTTCTGTTGTAAATATGAATCGGAGCCAACTTGATGGACCTAACAACAACAACATGTTTGTTTAGAATAAAATTACTATTTGCAACAAATGCATTAGCCTTTCTATCTATTATCAGGTCTCTGTTAACACCATATAGTGCGCCAACCACAGCACGCACAGTGCATGAAAGCATGACCTTTGCAGTCAGACGGGTGTCCGCTGGAAAGTCAGTGCTGCTATTTGCTCTATTTCACACTTACTTTCATTTACTTTTCTCTCTCTTTTTTTTCATTTTCTTCTTTCTCTCATTCCTTTTTTTCTCCCTCCATCCTTTCCCTTCCTT
>NW_006921998.1:1249929-1250571 GCF_000298275.1 Orycteropus afer afer
TGACACCAAGTCTTTTTCATTATGACCACTATGGCATATTTCCTCAAAGGCTCAGAGGAGTGTTTAGATCACATGGCTTAAAATACCCTTATGAACAATTCAGCCAACCTAACAATCGTTAAAATACTGTTCTCAGAGGAAACTGTGTTCCCAGTTTTAAATAGTAAACTTGCCAATTCATCTTTAGAACATAAAATGTGGGAAATGCTTTTAATGTACTACAGAAATCTGTTTGGACATTAGAACGGATACTGTATGATATAGTATGGATATTGAGAGTCCAGAAAAACATATATATCCTTAGAGAGTCCCAGGTCTAGAGCTCTAGAGCTCTTTAGTCTAGGGACTACATGTGCATAAGGGAAGAGCAAGGATAAATCAATCCAAATGGGGAGAAGATAAAAATATTACATTTAGTGAACCCCCACTAAAATCTCTCCCTCAGACTCTCACAGATTTCTACAGTATGTTAGTAAAATGTGTGAGAGTGTGAGGAGCCAACAGATTAGCAGAAATATTTGTGAAAGGTTTCAGAATTTGTACAAGGAGGGAGAAATGTGTGTGTGTGTGACATTCTTTACTAAAAGGATTTAAATTTAATCTAACCATTGCTAGGATGAATACTGTATATACAAATTGTAA
>NW_006921998.1:1250917-1252253 GCF_000298275.1 Orycteropus afer afer
GAGTTGTTCTTAAGTCTAATATGCAGTTACATTTCCCAGAAAACTCATCAGTTTTTAAAAACTCTTAGTCTGTTAAGTGCTTAATATCAGGTTTGCATTACTAAAATCATTCTAAGATTTCCACTGCTTTTATCTAAGGGTATTAAGGCAAAGAAGACTATTCAACACATCATGGAAGATTTAATGGCTACTATCCTTGGAAGGAAGGTTGGGCAATCTACTTCCATAGTGATACTTCCTTGGAAACCCAAGGAGGGGTGGCTATGAGTCGGGTCCAACTCAACTCAATGGCACATAACAATAACAACAACATCAACCTATAGATTTTGATATAAGAATGATGGCAATATGTTTCATTATGGACTTTTCAGGTGCATACAAAAGGAGCAAAATACTTCCTTACATGGATACACCCATAACATGACAGATGTTATTGCTAAGGTACTGTCACGTTGATTCTCACCCATAGCAACTCTATACACAACAGAAAGAAACACTGCCCATCCTGTGCCACCCTCATAATCATTGATGTCTGAGACCATCATTGCAGCCACTGTGGCAGTTCAGCTCATTGAAGGTCTTTCTCTTTTCCACTGACCCTCTACTTTATCAAGCATGATGTCCTTCTGCAAGACCGGTCCCTCCTGATAACATGTCCAAAGCAAAAGTCTCACCATACTCACTTCCAAAGAGCACTCTACTCTGGCTGTATTTCTTCCAAGGCAGATACGTTCATTCTTCTGGCAATCCATTGTATAGTCCATTTTCTTTGCCAACACCATGATTCAAAGGCACCAATTCTTCTTTAGTCTTCTCTATTCATTGTCCAGCTTCTCTATACACATGAGGCAACTGAAAATACCATGGCTTGGGTAGGAAGCACCTTAGTGTTCAAGTTAATCAGGTGTGTTTTATCTACTTCATGAATTCACTACAAAATATTTTGAATCCTTGTCTCTTTTCCCACTGTCATCCAGAACTTTCCTAGCCACTTTAGGTACTAAGTGTAACTTCAGAGAACTAAATGTATTAACAGCCCAAGGGAAAACATGATCATCAGATAAGCAATTTTTAATTGTTATCTAAAAAATAAAAAAAAACAAACTCACGGCCATTGAGTTGGATCCAACTCATAGTGACCCCTCCTTGCGTTTCCAAGGTGGTCTTTCTATGGAAGCAAAATGCTCAATCTTTATTCCAAGGAGTGGGTCTGGTGGGTTTGAACCACCACCCTTCTGGTTAGCAGTCAAATGCCTTAGGCATTATGCCACCAGAGGTCTGAATTATTATATATAGTCATTCATACACCCGTTCACCAAGTATTTTTGTCTGTGTC
>NW_006921998.1:1252753-1253257 GCF_000298275.1 Orycteropus afer afer
AGGGCCACTAGGAGGAGCTATGAGAAGATTGAGAGTGAGAATATTCAAGGTAGAAGGAACAGCACATGTACAGGTGCTAAAAGGGCAGCACACTGAGCAGACCCAGGACACACAGCTCCGCCTACTGCTAATGACTGAGGGTGAGGATAACAGGAGATATGTTAGAAGAAGAAGAGAGGACCATAGCTCGGAAGCAGGAAGTCATGGGTAAAAATAAATCACCACACACAGAAACACAGAGAGAAGTGTGAAGGGAATTAGTGTGAGCCACACGGTGAAATGAGTCCTCATGTCTATTACTGTATTTCATCTCCACAGTTGCTGGAGCGGGTGGACATTACTATCTCTATTCTAGAGACATGGTAATGGAAGACAAAGTGAAGTCATTTCCTCAAGGTCACACTGATGAGTAAAGGAGAAAGCTCAAATTTGAATGTAAGGCTCCATTCCCTTTCCATTCACCCATATAGTTACTTGTCACACTTGAGTGAAAAAAAAAAAAAA
>NW_006921998.1:1257928-1261198 GCF_000298275.1 Orycteropus afer afer
GATTCAGAAGAGGACGTGGAATGAGGGATATCATTACTAATGTTAGATGGATCTTGGCTGAAAGCAAAGAATACCAGAAAGATGTTACTTGTGTCTCATTGACTATGCAATAGCATTTGACTGTATGGATCATAAGAAATTATGGATACTATTACAAAGAATGGGAATTCCAGGGCACTTAACTGTGCTCATGAGGAACATATGCATAGACCTGTCCCTCGAACAGAACAAGGGTATACTGCATGGTTTAAAATCAGGAAGAGTGTGTGTCAGGGTTGTAGCCTTTCATCCTACTTATTCAATCTGTATGCTGAGCAAATAATCCAAGGAGCTGGACTATATGAACAACAAAGCATCAGAACTGCAACAAGCTGCGATATGTAGATGACACAGCCTTGCTTGCTGAAAGTGAAGATCATTTGAAACACGATGAAGATTAAGGACTACAGTGTGCAGTATGGATCACACTTCAACATAAAGAAAACGAATACGTTCACTACTGGACCAATAAGCAGCATCGCAATAAATGGAAAAAAGAGTGAAGTTGTCAAAGATTTCATTTTATTTGGATCCACAGTCAACACCAATGGAAGCAGCAACCAAGACATCAGACGACTTATTGCACTGGGAAAATCTGCTGCAAAAGAACTTTTTAAAGTGGTGAAGGGCAAAGATGTCAGTTTGAGGACTAAGGTGCACTAACCCAAGCCACGGTATTTTCTATAGCCTCATATGTATGTGAAAACTGGACAATGAATAAGGAAGACCAAAGAAAGGTTGATGCTTTTGAATTGTGGTATTGGCAAAGAATGCTGAAAGTACCATAGACTGCCAGAAGAACGAACAAATCTGTTCTGGAAAAAGTATAGCTGGAATGTTCTTTGAAGTGAGAAAGGCTTCACCTCACCTACTTTGGTCATGTTGTCAGAAGGGATCACTCTCTGGAGGATATCATTCTTGGGAAAGTGGAGGGTCAGCAAAAAAGAGGAAGACCCTCAAAGAGATGGATTGACACAGTGGTTTCAGTGGTGGGCTTAAGCATAGCAAGGATTGTGAGGATGGTGCATGACTGGGAAATGTTTCATTCTGTCGTACATAGGGTTGCTTTGAGTTGGAGCTGACTTGTCGGAGCCTAATGAAAACAACAACAATGTCATCTACTCTCTTAGTTTACAGTTTTGATGTGAAGAATTTTATTATAGCAAATACATTAATTAGTTTTTTTTTTTCATGTTAAATCAACAGTATTTGAAAATCACAATGATGTGAAAATCCATGGGTGGCACCAACAGTGTGCACTTGCCAGCTAATCTAATGTTGGCGGTTCAAACCCACCCAGTGGTACTGCAAAAGAAAGACCTGCCAATCTGCTTTCATAAAAATGACAGCCAAGAAAATGTGATGGAACAGATCTACACTGTAACACATTGCTTTGTCCTCTGTCAAAACAGACTCTACAACAACAGGTTGGTTTATTTGTTTGTTTTCTGGTTTATTCTTTAATAATGGAAACATTTATCTAATTTATATTAAATTGCATACAATGAGTTAGTAGCATAAATTAATCATATAGGAAAAAAAACAATCCAGTGTATGTACATTAAAGGTAAAGTCCTGTATCAATTTTTTTTTTAAATCCAAGTAAACATGCATTGATGAAAATACAATCTTTTTTCAATAATCAAGTATCTTAGTTACCTAGTACTGCTATAGTAAAAATGGCACAAACACATGGCTTTAACAAGCAAGAAATCTTTTTTCTCACAGGTTAGGAGGCTCTGGTGGTGCCATGGTTAAAGAATTTGGCTGCAAACTAAAAGGTCGGTAGTTCGAATCCACAAGCTTTATAGGATAAAGATGAGGCAGTCTGCTTTCCTTAAAGATTACAGCCTTGGAAACCCTATGAAGCAGTTTTAGCCTATCCTATAGGGTCGTTAAGAGTTGGAATTGACTCAATGGCAGTTGTTTTTGGTTTTTAGGAGGCTAGAAGTTTGATTTTAGGGTTCTGGCTCTCCAGGAGGGTGCTCTGGTGGCGTAGTGCCTAAGGCATGTGACTGCTAACCAGAAGGCTGGCAGCTCTATAGGAAAGCTTTCTCTCTGTTTCAGCTCTGGACAAAGGTCCTTGTCTCTGAGCTTCTGCTCCCAAGTGGTCTTCATGTGGTTTATTTCTCTTCCCCCATCTCTGCTTCTCTCACTAGCTTTATTAATCTCTTTTATATCTCAATACAGATTGACTAAAGCTGCACCCTACACTAATCCTGTTCTCATTAACATAGGAAAGACAATTCATTCCCAAATAGGATAATCTATATAACTATTATCTACAGGCATAGATGTCAGGATTAACAACACATATTTTTTGGGGACATAATTCAATCCACATTACCAAAGATTCCTAACTGAAAATGACAGCCTTTTAAGGGTTAAAGATCAATGCATACACATTAATGTGCATTCCCATTTATTGCTTAAGAAAACAGCTGATTCTGAATAAAAATAACTCTCAAAATAGTGTCTTACCCAGCATGCATCTAATATCGTAACATAAAACAAGAGTCCACTAATGGGTTTTCTGACATCTCTCATTTTGAAATGCGGGCACTCTGCCCTCTCATGTTCTCGTCTCACGCATCTGCCTTACCTTCCCCTCCTTCCCTGTACAGACTTATAAATGCACAGATTAAACTGCTTTCTAATTCCTGGACTCAATGTAATGTACTAAGACCCAACTTTTTACAATTCATTGGCTCAGTCCATCCTGTATTTGCCTTGACCCTGTTTCAGCTTTTCAAAGATGAGTGCCCATGATGTCCCAGACACTATGATTTTGCTGTACTATAAAGAGCATACAAATACTCACTGCCATCGAGTCAGACCTGACTCATAGCGACCCCTCCTTGGGTTTCTAAGGCAGTATCACTATGTCATTGGATTGCCCAACCTTCCTTCTGAGGAATGGCTTGGTGGGTTTGAACCACCAGTCTTCTGGTCAGCAGTCAAATGTAGTTAGGCACTACGCCACCAGAGCTAAAGAGCATCGGAAGCAAGGTTGGGCAATCTACTTCCGTAGTGATACTGCCTCAGAAACCCAAGGAAGGGTCACTATGGGTTGGACCCGACTCCATGGCAATGGTTGCATTGTGTTGCGTTGCATAAAGGGCATGGTTTCTGGAGTAAGATCCACTTGAATTCAAGTTCCAGATTTAGCACAAACTAGCTCTGGTGGCTGAGGTTAAAGCACTGGGCTGCTCACCAAAAGATTGGTGGCTT
>NW_006921998.1:1262640-1263911 GCF_000298275.1 Orycteropus afer afer
GGTTAAACTTCAGAGAGACATACTTACAGCTGCATAAACTCATGTTAAATAGAGATATACTTACAACCTTTTTGTATTAAAACACTTTTCTCCCCTTAAACATAATACTACTCAGCATTTTCACTTGTGATTGTTTTATTGCTTTCAACAAACTCTTTGCTTTTATACTTAACAGAGTACAAATATATATTGTAGATCTGACCTCACTATTGCTCCCTTGATTGGCTTTAGGAAACCATTTTGGCTTTGTCAACCTCAGAAACTAGGCTACAAATGTCTGGATGACCTAATATGCTAGGAAACATGTGACTTTGGTGGTTGATCAACTCTCAGAAAATGTCCCGAGGTCACCATTACAACATCCTATATTTATAGTTAAAATCATTTCAGGAAACTTGTAGTCAACCAAACTCCTGTCACATAGAGCCATCCTGACAAAGAAGACCAAACTCTGCAGAGGTGGCAACCAAGAGTCTCACACCTGCAACTCTGTAAATATGATTGAGTCAAACATACTCCAAATATATCTCCTTCAATTGTAGTTTTGCTCCTCATTAACCGCTGCTTCTCTGCAGCTCCTTAGAGCACCTGTCAAAAACTTTCTGACTCTGTTTTCCCGTTTTGCAAAATGCTCTTTCACCATAAAAACTTCTGTTTTTACTTTAAACTTACTTATAGGTTTTTCCATTACAACACTTTGGACACCCTAACAATGAATCTTAGCCAACATAATGGGTATAAATATTTTCATTTTCAATTTTTGATTTCTGAAGTTTATTCTGTAACTTACTGATTTAGAGTTCTATTAGATTCCTTTCTTTCTTTGTTTCTTTCTTTCTTTTTTAAAGCAGTCAATTCTTGTTCTATCATTGCAACATCCCACGGAATTTCACTGAAGATCAGAAACAGTATTTTTAAAGGTCTGAGACCTTTTCTTCTCTTTTAATCATCCAAAAGTTCATCTCCTACTGGCTTCTTTAGTGTCCCTACTGAATATACCGGGGTTTTCAGTGCATTGATACCCTGTTTGAGTGTAAATAACTTTTATCAGAAGTATAATATACTCAGAATAATTCACAGTCTCTACCTATTTGGATACAATTTTAGAATCTGAGCTGAAATTCTTCTGTTTGTGAAGGATTCTCACCATGTGGTTTAATCTGCCCAGATCCTATCTCTGTGGGCCCTGGCTTCACCTCGTGCCCACGGACTCTTTCTCACTTTGGGCTGTCTCAGTAGACATGATACCCTAGGCAGGTGTAGACCCAATC
>NW_006921998.1:1278273-1280229 GCF_000298275.1 Orycteropus afer afer
CTTGCCCAGTGCAAATGTCATCTGATTTCTTCACTGCTGCTTCCATGGGTGTTGTTTGTGGGTCAAAAAATGAAATCCCTGACAACTTCAGTATTTTCTCCATTTATCATGATTTTGCTTATGGGTTCAGTTGTGAACATTTTTGTTTTCATATGTTAAGGAGTAACCCATACTGGAGATTGCAGTCTTTGATCTTCAACAGTTAAGCACTTCAAGTCATCTGCATAGTGCAGATTGTTAATAATTCTTTCTCTATTCCTGATTCCACATTCTTTTTCATACAGTTCAGTTTCTTTGATTATTTGCTCAGCATACAGATTGCATAAATATGGTGAAAGGGTAAAACTCTTGACACATACCTTCCTCATCTTAAACCATTCAATATGCCCTTCTTCTGTTTGAACAATTGCTATAAACTAACCTATAAACAGGTTCCTTATGAGCACAATGAAGTGTTCTGGAATTTCCATTCTTTCCAATGTTATCTATAATTTGCTATGAACCATATAGTCTAATGCCTTTGCATAGTTAATAGAATACAAGTAAACATCTTTCTGGTACTATGTGCTTTCAGCTAAGATCCATCTGACATCAGCAATATATCCCTTGTTCCTTGCCCTCTTCTGAATCCAGCTTGTATTTCTGTCAGTTTCCTATCAATATACTGCTGCAACCATTTTTGAATTGTTTTCAGCAATATTTTACTTTTGTGTGATAGTAATAATATGATTCAATAATTTCTGCATTCTGTTGGATCACCTTACTTTGGTATGGGCACAAATATGGATCTCTTCCAGTTGGTTGGCCAGGTATCTTTCTTCCAAATTTCTTGGCATAAACAAGTGAGTGCCTCCAGTACTGCATCCATTTGTTGAAATATCTCAATAGATATTCATTCCATCAATGCCTGAAGACTTGGTTTTCACCAATTCCTTCAGTACAGCTTGGGCTTCTTCCTCCAATACCATCCATTCTTGATCATACGCTACCTCCTAAAACATTGGCTAATTCTTTTTGGTACAGTGCTCTGTTGTATTCCTTCCATCATCCTTTGATGCTTCTCGCATCATTCTATATTTTGTCCATAGACTCCTTCAGTATTGTAACTCAAGGCTTGAATTTTTCCTTCAGATCTTTCAGCATGGGAAATACCAGATGTATGCTTCCCTTCTGGTTTTCTCATTCCGGGTCTCTGCATATTTCACTACAATTCTGTACTTTGTTTTTTTTTTTTAGTCACCCTTTGAAATCTTCTGTTCAGCTCCTTTATCTCATCATTTCTTCCATTTGCTTTAGCTATTCTCCATTCATGAACAAGTTTCAGAGTCTTTTTGACATCCATCATCATCTTCTTACATCCATCTGGCATCCAAATCAACTTCAGTCCACACAAAATTCAGACTTTCAAAAATGACAAGGTCTGGCTAACTTGGGAGGAGAGAAGATGGTTCTAGTGTATTTATCAAAGGAGCATTTTTAAATAAATTGCTTACAGAGTCCATGGTGAATTTTATAGCAGCATTATGCCCAAAAGTGCACAAATCATAAATGTACAGCTCAATAAATTTTAACCAAATGAGCACATCCACATAACCACAGCTTAAAAGAAAAAGAACACTACCACGACCCACCCCCTCCACCATGACTCTTCTGTCATTTATCTCTCTTTATGGATAAACACATTGGAAAAGGTCTCTGAGGCTGCCCCACACAGACCTTCTGCATTTCAAAGAGGCCCCTAACTCTCCCTTCCCCTACCAGGAAGTTCTTGTAGACTTCCTGTGCAGGGCTTTGATGGGCCAGTCCTGGGTGATAGGTAAAATCATGCCACCTCTAGTGAATTGCTATTGGCCGCTTAGATGATTTTTTTTCTGGTTCTTCAGGTGTGGTCTGAAATCCCAAGCCCAAACCTGCTGCGGTAGGTGGATTCTGACTTAAAAGAGACCTTTATGAGAA
>NW_006921998.1:1285664-1312922 GCF_000298275.1 Orycteropus afer afer
TGTGTGTGTGTGTTTCATTTTGTTTATTAGTTCTTCGGTTAATCCCAACCTACAGCCGTGGACTTTGCTTCACTGTCTGTGTTGGATGACAGACAATTGTAAAGATAGCAAAGCACTCGACCACAGGAGATTAAAATTTGATGTAAGGACTGCACCTGCGAGGGGCCCCCACTTTGAGAAGGCTCTGTGGATGAAATGCTTTGCTCACAGAACGTACTCATCTGCATCAAAACCACAGCAGACTCTGGCCTAATAAAGTCCTTCCTTCTCTGCTAATTAAGACGGTGCCAAATAAATAAATAAATAAAGCTCCTTATTCAGTCATGAGCACTGACTGCTCCCAGTAGGTAGTCTTTTCACAATTCAATTTCCCCAAAGGGACTAGAAGAGGAAATGAAACAACAAACTGTACTGCTGATGAACTAAGCAGAAGCTGCTATTCTACAGGGGCCCCTGCTAGGTCAATTAGTTCATCAACCGAACAGAATAGCAGTTGAAACCAATGTCCCAACAACAAAGGTTCAAAAAGAAAGCAGAGTTCAATGGCATCTTGTAACAGTCTCCAACGGAAACTGCTGGAAATGGGTGTGTGGTGTGTCGATGGTATGTTTTACTGTATGATACACGTTGTTGTTGTTGTTGTCATGTGCCCTCAAGTCAGCCCCGACTCACAGCCACCCCTCCTTGGGTTTCCTAGGTGGTATCTCTATGGAAGTAGATTGCCCAACCTTCCTCCTGAGGAGTGGCTGGTGGGTTTGAACCACCAGCCTTCTGGTTAGCAGTCAAGTGCCTTAGGCACTATGTTAACAGAGCTCCTTACCATACACGTAGCAGGGAATAATGACAAATCAAAAAAGGACTATTACCGCATTATCACCTATCTAAAATAATACATTTACCATTTATATGGTGGTTAAGGCACTTGACTGCTAACCAGAAGGCTGCCAGTTCAAATCCACCAGTCACTCCTCGGAAGGAAGATGGGGCAATCCACTTCCGTAGTGATACTGCCTCGGAAACCCAAGGAGGGGTCGCTATGAGTCAGGTCCGACTCGACGGCATATAACAACAACGACGACATGTTATTGTTATTAAATGGTAATTACTTTATTTTCTGAGGTTTTTTTTTTAAGAATGTAGGAAATAGCAGTATTTTAAATTAACGTGGTTTCTTTCCTTTTTCTAATTATACCTTGCTCAATAAGGAAAGATAACATATAGCTACTCTTCATTTTAACAAGGAGATTTTAAACACAGATGTGTCCAAAACAATCGCCTGCTTTTTATTTAATTGTAATTTGTTGTGGACTGAATTGTAATCGGGTATAGCCAAATGTTAAATACATAACTGTAATTTAAAATAACTTGGGTCCATCTCTTAAAATCTGAAGACATTTATATGCCCACTGGGAGGGTGCCATACAGGTGTCAGTGGAGCTTCTACAGGAAGTTGGACAGGGAAGAAATGCAGTCAATGAAATCCACACAGAGTCAGTGACAAACCAACAGACTGTCATGGTCAGAACTGCTACTGGTCTTGGGCCCGAGTGGGTAGCATTTCGTTCCATTGTGCACTGGGTCACCATGAGTCAGGGATGACTCAAGAGCAGCTAACAATGACAATAACATCAATGACTATATTTGTAATAATAACATCACATCTCATTTATGTACTATTTACAGTTCACAAAGTACTTGTCTTAACTTTTTTCAGTCATCTCAATATTTTGTTCAGTTTTAAAACTAAAAAAAAAAAAAAAAAGGATTTGTTTTAGTTAGTAGTTGTCAACTTGATTCTGACTCAGGGCGACCCCATGTGTTACAAATTACAACTGCTCCCCGGGGTTTGGATAGCTGCAATCTTAGTGGAAGCAGTTCACCAGGACTTTTCTTACACATCACTACTGGGTAGGTTTGAAATGCCACTTCTAAGGTAGCTTTTCTTTAACTCTTTCCAGACTGAACTATCTTCTGCTTTTAATTTTTTGTTGAAACCATGTGTTTTCAGCAATGAAAGGCATTTAAAATGAAATGAAAAAAAAACAATTTTTGTTGAGGTAATACAGATTTTGGTACAATTAGTGGGGCACATAATGTCCTGCGTGATCTCTGATGCTGGAGTTGGTAGGATGAGGTCCATTCTTCAGATTCACACAATTATACAGGCTCCAACCGGATGGCAGCATACACTAAAAGTGGGACCAAATATGCCCACTAAACCCCAGAACTGAGAAATGTAGGTGGACACTGTGCCATGGATCATGGAATGGTTAACATGTTTTTTTGTTTTTTTTTTTAAAGTTCCCTTTACTTTTTTTCACATTTAAATGTTGGCCTAAATATTTGAAACCATACCAACATCTTCTCATGTAGGCATTTGATTTTTCCATCATGACTGCTATTTAAGGCTAAACAGAAACTACATTTTTAATCTCATCTGCTCAAACCAGAACCCTGGGAACCATACTGCACGTATGTCCTTGTGTACCCACTCACCTTCCTATCGATAACCAATTTTTACAAATTCTTTTTCCTAAAGATCACTGAAATCTATTCACTTTATTATCCTGACAGTAAGGCTTTCAGACCCCTCCTCTGCCCTCCTCCCCCACAAAAAACAAGAACACAGCCATGGAGTCAATTCTAACTCACAGTGACCCACACTGGGTTTCCATAAGTAGCTTGCCTCATCTTTCTCCCATGGAGCAGCTGGTGGGTTTGAATACTCAACCTTCTGGTTAGCAACCAACTGCCTTACCCACTACACAAGCTGAGCCCTTGTCAGGACAAGATGCTGTAATCTCTCATTTGCATTACTAAATTGATTCCTATTCCTCCTTTTCTCCCAGTCAATTAATTTTCCCCATAGTGGTCAGAGTAACCATCAAAATCAGATTTATAGGATTTAGATATGTACTCATTAAAACAAATCCACAAAATTCAAAAGTATAGGATGTTAAAGTCAACACATCCTCCCGATTAAAAAAATATAAATCTAATAATCTCACTCTTCCAATAGCAAAAAAAAAAAAAAAAAGATAAAATAAAAATAAAACACAAACAAATAATCTTAGGGCACATCACTATCCTTAACAACTAATTCTATGTGATCTGGCTCCTTTTTCCTTTCTCCAGTTATGTCACACCTTGATTTCCCTACAATTCAGTACACACATCATGTACATTCCCAGTGAATCACACACTCTACCCGCAAGACACACTGGGGCTGTCCCTCTTCTAGCTGCTCAAGTCTTTGATCTCAGCTTACTTCCAGGCTTCAGTAGGTGGGACTATTGTGACTTAGTCCGTGGAAGATGCTGCCATGTGTAGTCCAACGTCACTGTAACTTCTCATCTGTAGCACTCATTTGCTTGATATAACTTTTGCCCACCAGATTATCAAGCTGCATCAAGACAATAATGCAGATGTCTTAAGCACTAATACCATAGTGTGATGCCTATATATCAAGCACACAAGGAAAACTGGTTGCCTATGTTCTTAAAAGGAAGAGTAGGGGAGAGATTAGATATGAGTAATAAGTTTCTAAAGTCACTTCCAATATACTATGTGAGAAGTTTCTCTGCTATCCATAAAGTTGTCACTGGCCAATTTTTGTCGGATATAGATGACCAGGTCCTTCTTCTTCCTCATCTGTCTTTGTATGGAAGCTTGGCTGATATATATCACCATGGGTGAACTTGGTGATACTTGAAATATTGGTTGCATAGCTTCCAGCATCACACCACCACACAAGCTACCACAGTACAACAAACAGGAATATCATTGTTTATGTCAGATGGATCTTGGCTGAATGAAAAGAATACCAGAAAGATGTAGTTCTGGTTCCCTAGTGCCACGCTGACAGGAATATACCACAAATGGGATGACCTTAACAAACAGGAGTTTATTCTTACAACTTGGAGGCTTTAAGTCCAAGTTCAAAGTGCCAAGCTCTCGGCGCTGGGTCAAAGCCCCTCAGCCTTGGGCTTCAGCTCTACCTCCAGCTGCCGGCCCACTGAAGCAAGAGGCTCTTCTTCACTCAATCAGGTGCTGGCTGCTGAGGCTGCCAAGCCCAAGATAGACAAGTAAAAAGGCACAGTCCTGATGTTACCAAACCACGTGGCAGGTCATTAATTCAAGGCCTTTGTAAGTCCCAAAGTCGGCAGAGCATGGTAGGCTGCTGAACAATGACACGACTACATGCAAGGTCCAAGCATGCCATAAGCTGGAGACCATTCCCCAAGGCTTATTTACAGGAAGCAGATCACATTCACTAAGGCAGCTACTCAGCTGTTTACAGTAGATTCCACCATGGAGTTGATTACCAGTCTCATCACAGGGAATACTACATCCAGCTGCCCAGCCACTCAACCAGGCCCAGCCAAGTAGACACACAAACTGAACTACCACAGATGTTTACCTGTGTTTTATTGACAATGCAAAGACATTTGACTGTGTAGATCATAACAAATTATAGATAAAATTGTAAATAATTAGGAACCCAGAACACTTAATTGTGTTCATAAGAACATGTACACAGAATAACAATCAGTGGTTTCAAAAGGCAATGGGATAGTTTATGTATAACGTATAGGTTAAAATTTAAAAAAAAAGGTGTGTATCAGGGTTCTATCCTTTCACCATATTCACTGAATCTTTACACTGAGCAAAAATCCAAGAAACTGGACTCCAAGAAGAAGAATGTGGAATCAGAATTGGGAGAAAATGCATTAACAACCTGTGATATGCAGATGACACAACCTAGCTTGCTGAAAATGAAGAGGACTTGAAGCACTTACTGATGAAGATCAAAGACTGCAGTCTTCAGTGAGGGTGTTCTATATTTTTATTACATCTCAACACAAACAAAATAAAAATCCTCACAGCTAGACCCACAAGCCACATCCTGATAAGTGGACAAAGACTGAAGTTGTCATGGATTTCATTTTATTTGGATCCACATTCAACACCCATGGAAGCTGTTGTTGTTGTTGTTAAGTGCCATCGAGTCATTTCCGACTCATAGCGACCCCATGCATAGCAGAACAAAACACTGCCCGATCCCGCACCAGCCCCACAATCCCTGCTATACTTGAGCCCATCATTGCAGCCACCGTGTCAATCCATCTTGTTGAAGGCCTCCCCCTCTTTCGTCGACCCTCCACCGTACTAAGCATGACATCCTTCTCCAGGGAATGGGCCCTTCTTACAACATGACCAAAATAGGTGAAACGAAGTGTGGCCATTCTTGCTTCCAAGGAGCATTCTGGCTGCACTTCCTCCAGGACAGATCTGTTAGTTCTTTTAGCAGTCCACGGTACTTTCAGCATTCTTCTCCAGCACCACAACTCAAAAGCATCAACTCTTCTTCGGTCTTCCTTATTCATTGTCCAGCTTCCCATGGAAGCAGCAGTCAAGAAATCAAACCACGCATTGCGCCAGGCAGATATGCTGCAAAATGTCTCTTTAAAGTGGTAAAGAGCAAAAGTCACTTTGAGGACTGATGTGAACCAAGCAATAGTATTTTCAACTGCTTCATATGCATGTGGAAAGATGGACAATGAATATGGAAGACCAAAGAGGAATTGTTCTGTTAAATTAGGACAATAAGAGTTGGAATTGACTCAACAGCACATAACACTAACATAAGATTCATTTTGTATAGCGTTTAAACAGTATCTATTTTACTCTTAATTTTATTTTCAATTTACCTATTTCATTTGGTAATACAGTTCAATCATCTAAGTCCAGGTTTGAAATACCTATCAAGAGAATGGTATTATAAGAAAATAAAGTAATATTCCTGTTGATATTTACATAATGACATGCAAAGTGAGAAGAGCTTGGTAGAGATGCATATGAGTTATTTTAATAGCAAATACTTAGACTGGCACTTAATATGTTCAATTCTGTTCTGTTTATATTTATTAAGTTAATCAACATTCACCACCACCTAGGATACCATTATTAGCTCCATTTTACAGATTCAATAACTAACGGTCAGATAGCTTAGTTATTAGTCCAGAGTCACAAAGCTCATAAACAGCAGAACCAGGATTCAATTCCAAACCATCTGATCACTCACTTTACACTGTGGTCTGAACACTTTCATTATAATATTAATACAGTTCATATTCTTCCATAATTGAATAGGATATTCTTCTAAACCCAAATAGTATAATGTAGAAAAGTTCTATTATGCTACATACTGTTATTCTTTTATAATTCAATTTTAGTTTGAAAGGGATAAGGTTTAACTTTACTATCAGTAGAACATTTGAGATAGAGAATACATTTTTTAATAATTTGTTTAACCTTCATTTTTCAGCTTCACATTAAGCTGCATGACATATTTTGCAAGATTGTTCATATGCCACAAAGCACATTTTTCTTATCCTAAAATTAATCCTTCAATGAATGTTCTATATTTTGATTTAACATATCTCATGTGTTCACTATGGGTAAAACATCCAAATAATTTAAAACATAACTAAATCAATGTGTAATATTATTAGAATTTTGCTTTGTCCAAAAGATGCATAATTATCGATTGGATTCAAATATAAACATAATTGAAATATATTCCAGGTGGGCAATCTACTTCTGCAGTGATACTGCCTCAGAAACCCAAGGCGGGGGGTGCTGTGAGTTGGACCTGACTCGATGGCAGTGAGTTTGATTTTTGGTTTTTTATACAAAATATAATTAATAGCATTGGGGCCAGGATTTCTGAAAGTTAGAATCGATAACTGACACAGAAAATCACAGACAAATAGAATGTAATACACATATAAACATCACAATGAAAACCTAGAATCCATAAAAAAATGAATAGGGTGATAGTCATTCATGCTATTCCTGTTATCAGGAATTGGAGAGCAAAGAACAGTACACACCTGCTATGAATAAGAGAGCACTGATTTTTGAAGTTCGAGAATAAAGTCCTGTGAAGACCTACCCACTGCCATGGAGTCGATTCCGACTCATAGTGGCCTGTAGGACAGGATAGAACTGCCCATAGGGCTTCCATAAGGTCAACAGTTCAAAGCCACCAGCGACTCTGTGTGAGAACAACATGACAGTCAGCTGCCATCAAGATTTACGGCCTTAGAAACCTTACAGGTCAGTTCTTCTCCATCCTACAGGGTTGTTATGAGTCAGAACCGACTTGACGGCAGTGGAGTTTTTGGTTTAACCTTTAGGGAAGTAGACTGCGACATCATTCTCCCATGGCACGGCTGATGGGTTCCAACCACTGACCTTTCCATTAAGAGCTTAGCATTTAACCACTTCTAGGTAATACAAAGTATTCCCAACCCTCCAATTCTGCCCATACAATTACTTTGACTCCCCTGATTCACCCATCAGTGATATTTTCAAATACCTTAGTCCTTCTTCTCCTACATTCAGGAGTCATCTATACCACCTGCCTCTACTTCTCTATGCCCTTAACTCTCAAACTCATTGCAGTACGTTCTGCTGTTAACGCTCTGTGGGAACTGTCAAGGCTAGCACTGCCACACCAAATAAAAAGACCTTTCTCTTAACTGATCTCTCTGCGGAAAGCAAAACAAAACAAACAAAACTGATTTTTCTTAAAACATTAGGCTCCTCAATTGTTCTTTCAATGTTTCACAGGCTCTCTGCTGGCTTCCTTGCTCTCATGTTCCACCATATTCTTTCAGGGACCTCAGCTACTTTCATGCTAATAACTCCTTGATCTCTCTTTTTCTCTAAGAGCTCTGTCTCCTGAGCTCCCTGACCCAATGTCTAGTGCTTCACAGGAATATTCCCATGAGTGTCTCACAGATGCCTCAAATTTAAGAGATCTGAAATTGATATCATCCTCTTTCCCATCAACTGTGCTTTTTCCAGAGACCCATCTGAATAAATGGCCCCACCATCCAGAGAGTTGTAGAAGCCAGAAACTTGGCTGCCTCCTTTTCTCCTTTGTTTTTTCCTCCTTTTCTCTCCTTAGTCTTCAAGTAAAGTTAGTTCTCGATCACACCTGGAATAATGTATTCAATTTTGACAACCACATGTGATTAAAAAAAAAAACCCTCAGAAGTATTCAGAGCAGAGCACCAATTAATTACAAAAGTTTAATATTCAAGTAGAAGAAGAAAATTAAGAGGGGCCATGAAAACTGCCTTAGAACTTGTGATGAAAAGGGAAGCTATATTCAGTATGGTGTCACAGGAGCAAGCTAGCATTCACTGGGAGAAAATACAGAGAAGCCGCTTTTAGCTTAAAAAAGTACACAAATACTATCTTAAGAAACTACAAAAACAAACCTCTTGCCATCAAGTCAATTTTGATTCATGGAGATGCTAGAGGGCAGAGTGGAACTGTCCCATAGAGTCTCCAAGGCTGGAAACTTTGGTTTTTAATTGTATTTATTTTGTTGTTGTTGAGAACAGTAAAACATGCACCAATTCAGCAGTTCCTCCCTATGTAATGTAGTGACACTGACAACATTCTTTGAGTTGTGCACCATTCTCACTTTCCTTTTCTGAGTCTTTCCTCCCTCAATGACATAAACTCACTGCCCTCTGAAGTCCTATCTAATATTTCGAGCTACTGTTGTCAATTTGATCCCATATTGATAGTTCTTAAAAGATCAAAATGCTCAAGGCAGTCCTTTTTCACAAGTCAAGCTTAAGTATTAATTTGATTTGAAGAAGATTTCATGGGATATTTTGGATTTAAGATTTAAAGACTATCTCAGAGCAAGAGTTTCAAGGATTCTTTGCAGAGGCTGACTGGCATTTCTTTCTCCCGATGAGCAGCTAGTGGTTCAAACTGCAGATCTTTCAGTTTGCACAGTGCTTGCCTTACTGTGCCACCCACCACCCACTGCCATCAAGTTGATTCCTACTCATAGCGACCCTATAGGAAAGAGAAGAACTACCCCATAGGGTTTCCAAAGCTGTAAATTCTTTCATAAGCAGACTGCTTTAACCACTACACCACCAGAGCTCCTACTGATCCATAAGGGCTTATAAAAAATCTGTTACCATCAAGTCAATCCTAACTCAGTAAGCTCTTTACCACTGATTTAACACTGAATAATAACAGTGTATATTTATTTAGCAATTGGGGTTTCAGAAGTGACTCTCTTTCTCTCTCTCTCTCTCTCTCTACACACACACACACACACATACACACACACATCCACCACTCCTCTGCTAGTTGGTCCCATTGTGGTGCAATGTGTGCTGCTATGTAGCCGGAGGCCTCACAGCCATGTTGCTATGCCACTGGTATGTCAAATACCAGTAGGGTCACCCACTGTGGACAGGTTTCTGTGGAACTTCCAGACAAAGACAGACTGGGAGGAAGGATGGGGCCATTCACTTCTGAAAAAACTGGTCACTGAAACATATGAATAGCAATGCAATGCTGTCTGATGTGTTACTGGAAAACGTTATGAATAGCTCTGAAACACTGTGTGATATAGTGTCAAAAGATGAGGTCAAGTCCTCAGGTTGGAAAGCACTCAAAATACGACTGGGGAAGAGCTGCCTCCTCAAAGTAGAGCCGACCTTAATGACGTGAATGGAGTAAAGATTCGGGAACCTTCATTTGTTGATGGAGCATGACTCAAAATGGGAAGAAACAGCTGCAAATATCCTTTAATAACCTGAGCATGGGATATATGAGTTATGAATCTAGGAAAATTGGAAGTTGTCAAATATATATATTCTTATTTGATTACCACAACCCTGCTTATGTAGGAGAATGAATATTGTTATACTCTCACTGTCAATGGAAGATGAATAACCTGATCCTTGTATGAGTTAAGTTATATGGCCAAGGTTAGGAAGATCCTTACACACAAAATCTGAGTAACTCTTATTACACAGTGGTATCTTACCCACTTGATTCTCTATTCTTGGGTTTCTACCAGAATGCAATGGATGTTCTGAGATGTGAGTTGAGTGGATAAAACCAATAATAATAATAATAACAATAATAATAATAATAACCTACTGCTCTGGGGTTGATGCTGACTCATAGTGACTCCCATTGGGTTTCCAAGGCGGTAAATCTTTACAGAAGTAGTTTGTTTCATCTTCCTTCTGTGGAGTGGCTGGTGGGTTTGAACCCCCAATCTTCTAGTTACCAGTCAATAAAGTATGTAATAAATCAATTTATGCATAAATCAAGCCAAGATTTAATTATTGGCCCTTTGACATTTAACAAAGATGTGTGATTAAGTGACTGCTTAATTATAATATTCTATAATATTATAGAAAACAACGTTGATAAAGGAGACAAAAGCAGGGTGGTCTACTTGGATACATGATATCAAAATCTGCTTTCTAGATAGCAGAACTTCAGAAGAGAAAAAATGGAAACCATTCCGGCCAAAGTCTGATGAGGTGTGACACTAGTTCAGGGGTCCTTGAACTCTCCCTCCTCAGGCCCTGCCTCTCCAGTGGAGTTAAAGAGAAATAAAAAGATTAGTTGTCAGAAGAGAAAGCTCCTTCACTTATCAGTACATCTTTTCCAAACTGACAACTTCTCTGGTAACAACAACCCCAGGGACAGGATGGTTATGAGGATTTTATGACGGCAGGTGAAAACAACCAGAAATAAAGGACCTCACACACACTTACTTATAATTAGGTGATAGGACCATAAGGAACACGGCGTAGTTAGCAACCAAATGATCACTCCCATAAGAATGGGGAAAACACTGACCATTACTGTGGTATGTGATTGTTGTTGTTATTATGTGCCGTCCAGTTGCCCCCGACTCATAGCGACCCTATGCACAGCAGGATGAAATACCACCCAGTCCACGATCCCTGCTATACTTGATCCCATAGCTGCAGCCAGTGTGTCAATCCATCTTGTTGAGGGTATCCTTACCAAGCATGACATCCTTCTCCAAGGAATGGTCCCTTCTTACAACATGACCAAAGGACGTTAAGACAAAGTCTGGCCATTCTCACTTCCAAGGAGCATTCTGGCTGCACATCCTCCTAGACAGATTTGTTCTTTTTAGCAATCTATGGTACTTTCAGCATTCTTCGCCAGCACCATATCTCAAAAGCAGCAATTCTTCTTTGGTCTTCCTTATTCATTGTTATGCATATGAGTGAATGAAAACATCATGGCTTGTGTCAGGTATACCTTAGTCTTCAAGGAGACATTTCTGCTCCTCAGCACCTGAAAGAGGTCCCTTGCAGCTGACTTGCCCAGTGCTATACGTCATCTGATATCCTGACTGCTGTTTCCACTGGTGTCAACTGTAGAACCAAGCAATGTGAAGTCTTTGATAACTTCAATCTTTTCTCCATTTATCGTGATTCTGCTTATAGATCCAGTTGTGAGAATTTTTGTTTTCTTTATATTGAGGTGTAATCCATACTGCACACTGTATCCGTCAATCTTCTTCAGTAAGTGCTTCAAGTCATCCTCACTTTCAGCAAGCAAAGTCGTGTCATCAGCATATCACAGGGTGTTAATGAGCCTTACTCCAATTCTGATGTCACGTTCTTTTTCATATAGTTCAGCTTCTCTGCTTATCTGCTCAATGTATAGACTGAATAAGTATGGTGAAAGGATATAACCCTGATGAAGAATGGGCCAGGGAAAACCTTATGAAAAGCTACTTGATTAGGCTATCTTTATCTCTCTCCCTCACTCCCTCCCCTCCCTCCTTCCTGCCATCCTTCCTTCCATCCTTTCTTCCTTCTTTCCTTCCTTCCTTCCTTCTTGTAGTTAAATGAATCAACTGAAAACTTCTGGGAATAGTACATAGCACAGAGTAAGACCTACTAGGTGCTACTTATGTATTTGTGTGTGTGTGTATGTGTGTGTGTGTATGGAGGTCTGGTGGCACAGTGCCTAAGGTATGTGACTGCTAACCAGAAGACCAGTGGTTCAAACACACCAGTTCCTCTGCAGAAGGAAGATGGGGCAATCTACTTCTGTAAAGCTTTACTGCTTGGTAACCCATTGGGAGTAACTCTGAATCAGAATTTACTTGATTACAGTGGGTTTTATATATGTATATATGGGAGTTCTGGTAGCATAGTGGTTAAGGCACTTGACTGCTAACCAGAAGGCTGGTGGTTCAAACCCACCAGCCACTCCTTGGAAGGAAGATGGGGCAATCTACTTCCATAGTGATACTGCCTCAGAAACCCAAGGAGTGGTCTCTATGAGTCGGGTCTGACTCGACAGCACATAACAACAACAACAACAAATATATATCTATATATATACATCCAAATATATCTATATCTATATATAGATATATATAGATATAGATATAGATATAGATATAGATATAGATAGATATGTTGTTGTTGTTGTTTGCCGTCGAGTCAGCCCTGACTCATAGCGACCCCTCCTTGGGTTTCTGAGGCAGTATCACTATAGAAGTAGGATTGCCCAACCTTCCGAGGAGTGGCTGGTGGGTTTGAACCACCAGCCTTCTGGTGAGCAGTCAAGTGCCTTAGGCACTATGCTACCAGAGCTCCTATATATAGATATAGATATAGATATAGATATAGATATAGATAGACATAGATATAGATATATAGATATATATGGATGAAAGTTTACATTTGTGCTCATTTCAAAGAAAAGTGATCCAAAAGAATGAAGAAATTATCAAACAGTATCATTAATATCACACCCAATTAAGATTATGCTAATGATAATTCAAAAACAGGTGGAGCAGTACATTATTAACAGAGAATTTCCAGAAATTTAAGTCAGATTCAGAAGAGGACATGGAACCAGGGCTATCACTGATGCTGTCAGATCGATCTTGGGTGGAAGCAGAGAATACCTGAAAGATGTTTATATCTTTTTTATTGGCTATGCAAAAGCATTCAACAGGGTTGATCATAACAAATTATGGACAACATTACAAAGAACTGTTGTGGGAATTCTATACCATATAATTGAACTCATGCAGAATGTGTACAGGGACCAAGAGGCAACCATTCAATGAGAACAAGAGTATACTATGTGTTTTAAAATCAGGAAAGGTGTGCATGAGGGTTGTATCCTTTCATCATACTTATTCAATCTGTATGCTGAACAAATAATCCAAGAAGTCAGACTATATGAAGAAGACTGTTGCACCAAGATTGGAAGAAGATTCATTAACAACTTGTGATATACTGCTGACACAAACTTCCTTGTTGAAAGTGAAGGGGACTTGAAGCCCTTTTTGATGAAATCAAAGACTACAGCCTTCAGTGTGGATTACACCTCAACAAAAAGAAAACAAAATCCTCACAAATGGACCAATAAGTAACATCTTGGTCAACAGAGAAAAGACTAACATTGTCAATGATTTCATTTATTCGGATCCATAATCAATGCATATGGAGGCAGCAGTCAAGAAAACAAATGATATATTGCATTGAACAAATTTACTGCAAAAGACCTCTTTAAAGTGTTCAAAAACAAAGAGGTTACTTTGAGGACTAAGATGTGCCTGATTCAAGCCAGGATATGCATGGATTTGAATTATGGTGTTGGCAAAGGGTACTGAATATACCACTGACTTCCAGAAGAACAAACAAATCTGTCTTGGAAGAAGGACAGTCAGAATGCTTTAGAAGCAAGGATGATGAGATTTTCTCTCATATACTTTGCACATGTTACAAGAAGCAATCAGTACCTAGAGAAGGATGTCACACTGGGGAGAGGGTCAACAGAAAAGACAAGGACAAGGGCCTTCAATGAGATAGATGACAGAGTGGTTGCAATAATGGCTCAAACACAGCAATGACTGATGATGATGCAGGACCAGGCAGTGTACATAGGGTTGCTGAGTCACAAGCAACTCAACAGCAGCTAACAACAAATACACATACGTAAAATAAGCATTTATTAAATATCTAATACCTTCAAGGTCCTAGGAACTCTGGTGGTGCAATGGTTAAGTGCTCAGCTGCTAACCAAAAGATTGGTGGAACTAACCCACAAGACACTCACAGGAAGAAAAGGTCTTGTGATCTGCTCCTATAACAATCACAGTATAGGAAACTTTATGGGACTTTATGTCCTATAGGGTCACTGTGAGTTTGAAGTGACTCAATGGCAACAACAAAAACAGTCTTCAAGGTCAGAGATCTAAAGGCAGAGCAACACTATTACACATATGTGTTTTTGTTACTCTATGCCCCTTATAAAAATTAAGGAGCTCTGGTGGCATAGTGGTTGAAGTATTTGGCTACTAACCAAAAGGTCAGTGGTTCAAACCACTAACTGCTCCACAGGAGAAACATGAGGCAGTCTGCTTCTGTAAAAATATACAGCCATGGAAATCCTGTGAGGCAGTTCTACTCTGTCCTAAAGGGCCATTATGAACTGGAATCTACTCAATGGCACTGGGTTTGGGTTGGTTTATATAAAAAAAAAAAAAAATCTAAATATGTGCATATGGCTATACAATAGGCAAAATAAAATGTAGTTTTATTAACTTTTTCAATATTTATATTTCATATAGATATTTAAAAAATATTTCATAGATATTTTAAAATTTTGAAATCTGTATTTTAAAAATACAGATATTTAAAAATATCTGTACGAAATATAAACCCCAAAATCAGACCCACTGCCATCATGTTGAACCTGACTAATAGCAACTATAAAGGACAGACTAGAACTGCCCCATAGTGTTTCCAAGACTGTAAATCTTTATGAAAGCAGGTTGCCTCATCATTCTCCCATGGAGCAGCTGGTGTGTTTGAACAGCCAACCTTCTGGGTACCACTCATACACAACCACTGTACCACCATGGTTCCATAGATGTCATTAAATATTTTATATAAAACCAAAAAATCAAACTCACTGCCGTCGAGTTGATTCAACTCACAGCGACCCCTCCTTGGGTTTCCAAGGTGGTATCACTACGGAAGTATATTGCCCAATCTTCCTTCCGAGGAACGGCTGGTGGGTTTGAACCACCAGCCTTCTGGTTAGCAGTCAAATTCCAGTTCACCTGTGGAATCGATCCCAACCCAAGGTTGTTGTTGTTGTTATGCACCGTCAAGTCAGACCTGACTCATAGTGACCCCTCCTTGGGTTTCTGAGGCAGTCTCACTATGGAAGCAGATTGCCAAACCTTCCTTCCAGGGAGTGGCTAGTGGGTTTGAATCGCCAGCCTTCTGGTTAGCAGTTAAGTGTCTTAGGCACTACGCTCCCAGAGCATATCCGAGTGGAATAGTGCTCCATAATGTTTTTAATGGCTATGATGTTTCTGAAGTAGATCACCAGGTCTTTCTTCTCAGGCATCTTGGTGCATTTGAACCTCCAACTCTTCTGTTAGTAGCTGAGTGACTAATCTTTTGCACCACTCAGGACTCCACCTGAAGAACATAATGCAAGTTCCCCAAACATAAGCTCCCCTCAGCCTCCAAGTCTCTGTATGTATCTCTCCTTATGCTGGGATGAGTCAACAACGTTCTACTCAACTTTCGAGTCTCAGCTCAGTAGTTACCAAGTAATTACGTCATCTAGACAAATATACACTCACAAATGTTTAAAGTTACAGGATGTCGAGAAATTTCAAGTATGTCATTAAAATGGCAGCATGTCTTAAATTTAAGGTAAATAAATTTCCATACTGTTTATTTTAGAGTTAAAGATTTTAGGACAGGTATATATGTGGATAATGCACATAAAAAGCAACATTTCTTCCAGAGTCCCTGAGCCATCAGGGTTCACAGTCCAACACATACCAACCAACAACACAGAAGCTTTGACATTATTTTTTTCATGACTGGCTGTGCATTTTTGAGATATTTAAGGAAAAGATTACTCTGTCTGAGATCAATGCCATCAGCTACCACAGTATCAGGCCTCATGCTATATTTACAGAACTCCCTACCGATAAATGATAGAACTGCATAATGAGTACACAAATGCCTTTTCAAGAATAGGTCTTGAAAGCTGTTGTTATAAAAATGCCTTCTGGCTGCATTATCTGAATGCACAGTGTGCTGACAGTCAGAAGAGACAATAACACAGATGGGCTTTGTTGGGTTTTAATGGATTCATTTCTGAGTAGCATGAAACAAAAGTGGAAGCCTAAGTATTTTAGGAAGGTTTGCATCTCTCTCTCCATGTGGTCCTACAGTTTGCAGAAGAGCAGAATACGTGTATAGTCATTTTCTATTTATAAAAGAGAACACAGTGCATTTGAACAGACAAGATAAGTAGGTTTGCATGGAGAGGTGCAATGCTATGGATGAGGTAAGGTCTTATTATATTTTTATTGTGGTAAGTTTGTATGTAACAAAATATTTTCCATTTCACCATTTTTCCCATAAACAAGTCAGTGACATTCATTATGTTCTTCATGTTTTTCAAACATCACCATTATCCATTTTCAGATTTTCCCATCATCTTTAACAGATGCTCAGTGTCCCCCAAGCAATGAATCTCCTTCTCTCTCTCACCTGCCCCCAGTGCTGTCAGGGGCCATGCAGATTCCAACTCATAGTGACCCCACGTGTCAGAGGAGCACGGCCCTGGTTCAAACCCACCAGCCACTCCTCAGAAGGAAGATGGGGCAATCTACTTCTGTAGCGATACTGCCTCGGAAACCCAAGGAGGGGTCACTACTAGTCGGGTCTGACTCGATGGCACATAACAACAACAACAGCAACAACAATCTTTATGGATGCAGATTGGCACACCTTTCTTCTGCAGAGTGGCTTCCATGAACTATTGGATTAGCAGCTCGGTGCTTAACCATGGCACCATTAGGGCTCCTCTGGAAATTACTAACAAACTTTGGTCTCTATAAACTAGCCTATTTTAGATATTTCATATAAAGGAGATCATACAAAACCTTAATATTTTGAAATAACAATCTACCAAAGACTCTAAACAAAGGTTTTACACAAGTTCAAATTTATTCTGGGAAAACTTTAAATACATTTCTAAAGAAATATTGAGAGGGATATTTTAAAAAATAATAAAAATGTATCCTGAAATGTTATATTGCAATGGGATTGATGCAGTAAAACTTTTCAAAGCTTTACTTTCTTTCCTTAGAAGTTATATATTTTCATACTTCCTTTTCCATGTTTTTCTTTTTCACTGAAAGTCCTTAATAGGTGCCTGATTTTAATCCAAGGACAGGAAATACACCGCCCAAAGTAGTTAAAGGATGCCAGTGCTCACACTTTCTACTTCAGTCGCTAGGAATTCTTTCATTGTGTGGTTGAGCTGATGCTAATGCCAGAAAGAAAAAAGCCATCACGATTACAACAAAATAATAGCACTGTGACAATCCTTTATGAAGTCACGCTGTGCAAAGGCAATCTGCATAGAGATCCAAGCACAACAGGATGTGACTGATTGGGCTCCAGTGGCTGTCCAAGCAGAGGGTGCTATGTACAGTCCTTGTCACCAACAGAGCAAATGTTAATGCACACAGCTCACAAGGCAAATCAGCTAACTCCATTCATCTTGACAAGCTATGTATCAGAGGTAATGAGCATAAGTGTTCGAAGTTGAAACAATGAAAATGGCACCATCTTTTTTATGTAGAAGCCGGTGAAGAAAGAAAAACATGCAAGGAGGAGCAGTATGATGAAAGTGTCAAGCCACAGTCATATTGTCTAGAAAGCTCCTAATCCTCATGGCTCAATCACTTACTTTATATTACTAAGAACCCATTCTCATGTTGCCTTTTATACTCAGTACGGTCAGATGGGCTCCAAAACAAGCCGGAGGAACTTTTCTAAATCAACTTAGAGGATGAAAATCAAGTAACTAGAGTTTTAGAGATTGTCAAGATTCAAGAGTTAAAAATAAGCTATGGAAAACACTTGCCAACTGCCAGTGATAATGATGACCCAAGAAGATGTCCACGCTACCGTGTCTGGCCAATGCTTTCCACTCTCCTCAGAACTCATTCTCAAAGGTCAGGATTCTAAGGAATCCAATCAGGCTTCTATTTGCTGCACAGATTTTCAAAGTGGAAAATTTCAGAAGAATTTCAAACAGTATCAGCAAGAGAGGATTTACACATGTCTCTTTTAAGTACTAGATATAAACATGTTTCATCTTGACAAGTGACACACTATGCATTTCACCTGAAGAACACAGGTATCCCATTTTCCAGTGACCTGATTAGTGATAACTCAGTGTTCCTTACAATGTTTCATTCTTATCTCTGAGTTGGGAGTAGTGGTGGTTCAGTGGTAGAATTTTAGCCTCCATTGAAGGAGAATGGAAATTCCAGAACACTTAATTGTGGTCATAAGGAACCTGTACCAAAACAGACAGAGACAGTCCAGTCATTCAAACAAAACAAGGGAGTACTGCATGGTTCACAATCAAGAAAGGTGTGTGTCAGAGTTTTATCCTCATATCACACTAATTCAATCCCTATGCTAAACAAATAATCTGAGAGCCTGGACTATATGAAGAAGAGCATGGGATCAAGATTGGAGGAAGACTCATTGACACCCTGTGATATGCAGATGACACAACCTTGCATGCTGAAAGCAAAGTGGACTTGAAGCACCTACTGATGAAGATCAAAGACTACAGTCTTCAGCATTGATTATACCTCAACATAAAGAAAACTAACATCCTCACTACTGGACCAATAAGCAACATCATGATAAGTAGAGAAAAGACTGAAGTTGGCAATGATTTCATTTTACTTAAATGCACAATCAACTCTGATGGAAACAGTAGTCAAGAATTCAGAGGATGACATATTGTACTGGGTTTACCTGTTGTAAAAGATCCCCTAAACGTGTTAAAGATCTAATATATCATTCTGAATACTAAAGTGTGTCTGACCCAAGCCATGGTCTTTCTAGTTGTCTCATATGCATGTGAAAGCCAAACAATGACTAAGGAAGACAGCAGAAGAAATGATGCATCTGAATTACAGTGTTAGAGAAGACTTGTGAACATACCATGGACTGCCAGAAGAACAAACAGATCTGTCACCGAAAAAGTACAGCCAGAATACTCCTTAGAAGTGAGAATGGCCAGACTCCGTCTCTCATACTTTAGTCATGTTATTAGAAAGGGCCAGTTCCTGGAGGAGGATGATATGCTTGGTAAAGCAATTGTTGTTGTTGCTAGGTGCTGTCAAGTTAGTTCTGATTCACAGCAATCTAACGTACAACAGAACAAAACACAGCCCCTGTCCTGCGCCATATCCTCACAATCTGTGCTATGCTTGAGCTCATTACTGCACCCACTGTGTCATTCCATCTCACTGATGGTCTTCTCCTTTTTCATGAACTTCTTCTTCTTTACCAAGCATGATATATTGAACAAGGCAGGAAACATCAAAAGAAGATGGAAGGAATACACAGTCACTGTACCAAAAAGAACTGGTTGACGTTCAATATGATAACATAGTTCAGTATGGTAGGGAGTCAGCGGAAAAGAGTAAAACCTCAGTGAGATGCACTGACAGACTGACAGCAATGATGGACTTAAACATAGCAAATATAGTGAAGACAGTGCAGGACTCGGCAGTGTTTTGTTCTGTTGTACCCAGGATCACTATGAGTTGGAACTGATTCAATGACCTGTAACAACAACATACAAGACACGGTGTTCAATTTCCAGCCAATGCATCTCATGTACAGCTACAATTCACCTGTCAGTAGAGACTTGCTTGTAAGGGCAATGCTGAACAGGTTTCAGCAGGGATTCCAGATCAAGACAAATTAGAAAGAAAGGTCTGGCAAAATATTTCTGAACACCAGCCACTAAAAACACTACGGATCACAATGATCTGACCCAAACCCGAACATGGGGTCAGCAAAGGACCAAGCAGCATTCCCTTCTCTTGTGCGTGCAGTCACCATAAGTCAGGGGCCCACCTCCAGGAGAACCAACAATAGCGCTGACTCACAACCTTGCTTCTTGCTCTAGATGTCAACACACTGAACAGTGCGATCAGTGCACTCCCAGTACTGTGTACCTATTTAGAACATGTTTTTTTAGAAAGACTATAAACTGTCTTCAAAATCAAATAAAGGAAAGAAGAAAACTGCACAGATGTCAAACACACTTTACTGAGTCTATTCATTTTAAGTAGCCACATGCAGAAACCTTTCTTGACAACATAAATCACTTCAGGAGTTCTCAGCACCTACAATTCAGAATGATAACCAAGCCACCAAATTTTTACCAAAATATTTCATTATTGATATTGTATAATTGATAAATCAGAAATCATGCTAAAACACGGTGTAACTATGAATATAAAAATATTTTTATCTTCAAAGTTATGATTTCAACAGAGTAACTGTGTCATAAAAATTCCAGCTTCAGCTGAATGTAACACCTGTAAAAGCAATCTATCTACTGAACTATGTAGTTTATGTAAAGAATGTGTTTTCAATGCCAAATATTATATTTGCCACAATAAATTAATACTTGATGCAAAGGAATCAGAAGTAGCACTCTTGGTGGCCTCTGTTCCTATGTATTTCCCTGTGGTGACACTGTTATCTCATACACTTTGCCTCTGGTTTAAAAGAGTCATTACATCTGACATACCATGATGCTTCTGAGATGGGCTCTGTACATTTTCACCTGATGTTCTTCGATTATCTACCAGGTTATCAACAAGGAGATGGGCCTGGGGAACCATGTACTTGATTTTGCAACAGGTTCTGTGGTTTAAAATTTATGGGGGAAAAAAAAAAAAAAGAACTGCACCAACAGCTCAAACTAATAGTTTTTATAAAAAGGTGTTTTGACCTTTAGACCAAACAGGTATCTGTGATAAAATAAACTCATGTGGAGATGGTCAGAAACAAAGTGTAGTTTCCACCCTTAAATGAATTAATTATGATAGTGTAAGCTTGCAATTCTGAGAACCAATGAAATTATGCCAGATAATGAACTCAAGAAATATGATTTTCCCTCATGTAACTTGAAATCATTATCCACCTGCAATATGTAGATGACACAACCTTCCTTGCTGAAAGTGAAGAGGACCTAAAGCACTTGCTGATGAAGCTCAAAGACTACGGTCTTCAGTATGGATTACACCTCAACACAAAGAAACCCAAATCCCTCTCAACTTGACCAATAAGCAACATCATGAAAAATGGAGAAAAGATTGAAATTTTCAGGGATTTCATTTTACTTGGATCCACAATCAACACCCATGGAAGCATCAGATAAGAAATCAGACTTTGCACTGCACTGGGAAAATATGCTGTAAAACACCTCTTTAAAGTGTTAAGAGCAAAGATGTCACTTTGAAAACTAAGGTGCACCTGATCCAATTCATTGTCTTTTCAGTGCTGTTATATGCATATGAGAGCTGGACATTGAATAAGGAAGACCACAGAAGAATTGATGCATGTGAATTGTGATGTCAGAAAAGAATATTGAAAATACCATGGACTGCCAGAAGAACAAACAAATCTGCCTTGGAAGAAGTATCGCTGCAATGCTCTTTAGAACCAAGAAAGGCCAGACCTCATCTCCCATACTTTGGCCATGTTGCCAGAAAGGGACCAGTCCTTGGAGAAAGTTCTCATGCTTGGTAAAGCAGTGGGTCAGCGAAAAAGGAGAAGATGCTTAATGAGATGAACTGACACAGTGGCTCCCACAATGGGCTCACACATAACAAAGATGGTAAGGAGGGTGCAGGACCAGGCGGTGTTTTGTGCTGTTGCTCACAGAATCACCATGAGTTGGACCCGATGCAATGACACCTAACAACAACAAACACTGAAAACTTAATTTGGAAGCCATCAAGTATTATTTTTAAAATTCTTACAGCATGAAATTAAGTAAAAGTTTCCATTAATTACAGTGAAATAAAAACAAAAGTACTAGTTAAGGCATTCGAAGAAAGCATAATTAACTTATTATATTTAAATATAGATATAGGACCACGTTTGAAAATGTTTAATAATTAAGAGTGTGGAAAATAATGTGTTAGTCATTTCAGAGATAGTTTTAATTATTTTTCCTTTTAAACATTGAAAAAAATAATAATAAAAAGAAATTTCAAAGTCCAATTAAAAAAGCACTACTTCTAGATGAAGAATACAACAAAAACTTAAACTAGTACATTTCTTCAATGCAGAAGCAGGCCTGCAGTGTCATAGTAACTTTGTGATGTATTTTTCAGAAGACTTTTCAACTCAACCTACTAGGTGGTTTTAGGAGATCAATCCATGCCCTGGAATCCTTCTGCCAGAAGATATCAAAGGCTATCCACTTTGCATCTTAATCCTATCTCCCTATCACTTTTCTAACATGCCACTGGATCACCCTTGACAATTCCGCGATATTATTGCATGAGCCATGTTAGTAATTTTTATTTGAAGATGCTTATTAGTGAAGTCAATATCAATAAGGCATCACAATGCAATTAATGCAATGCAATTTTAATTGTCAAATACTACTTATCTCGAATAGTTTACTTCTCTCTGAAGGGCAGACGAGTTTGTGTTTAATAGGAATAGTGAGGATAATGCATTCTGATCAAGCAAGATTTGTCTGGTCTATAGAGATGATCTAAGTTTCCGGCAAGGAAACACATTGGGGTTATATGCTCACAATTCTTCCTGATGGGAAATATGATCAAAGGGGTTTGAAGACCCCTGATTTTTTTAAATTCTGACTTCACACAGAACAAAACATCATTTATCTGAATGTATAAAGTTAGCTGGAATCTAAGGTAATGCAAAGTTAACACAATAGGCTGCTAACCCAAAAATAAATGGTTCAGTCTACCCAGCGGCATCCTGGCAGAAAGATGTGGATGGAGCTCTAATTCTGAACAACCAGCCCCTGGAAGCCCTACCTGCACAGGCCTACTCAGACACACACGGGGTGGTCGTGAGTCACAACTGCTCAGAAGCAACTGGTGGTGGTGAGCAAAGCTGGCGGATGTTCTTGGAATTGCTGTGGATTTGACTGTGTCACCCCAAAATATTTGTTACAAATCCTAACCCTTGTACCTGTGGCTGAAGAGCTCTGGTAGCATAGTGATCGAAGCATTTGATTATTAACCAAAAGTTGACAGTTTGAACCCACTAGCTGCTCCACAGGAGAAAGATGAGGCAGTCTGCTTCCGTAAAGATTTACAAGCTTGGAAACCCTATGGGGCACTTCTACTCTGTCCTACAAGGCCACTATGAGTTAGAATTGACTCCATGTTAGCGGATTAGGTTTTGGCTATGAGTCGGGGCCAACTCAACGGCACATAACAACAACAACAACAACATACCTGTGGTTATAACACTACTGTAAATGTTTTTTCTCTGTTACGTTAATGAGGTAGTATTCATCTCGGTTGTGTCTTAAGTTAATCTCTTTTGAGGTATAAAAGAGATTAAAGAAGCAAGTTCAGAAACAGAAATAGATGCCACTCCACATGAAGATCTCCTAGAAACCAAGGAAAAAGGACCTTCCCATAGAGCCGACAGACAGAGAGAGAGAAAGAGAGACAGACAGCCTTCCCTATAGCCGGCATCCCGAATTCAGACTTCTGGTGTTTTAACCTGTGAGAAAATAAATTTCTGCTGGTTAAAGCCACCCACTTGTGGTATTTTATAACAGAATTAATAACTTAAACAGATGTAAAACACAGAACTCTGGGCATTTTGGCATAAGGGGAGAATTATGGGAAGGCTGGAGAACCAAGTTCATAAGCAAGTAAGAACCAAGAGAAGATTCAACTTTCACCAACAATATAATATTGGTAACAGTTTGGCGAGGAAGCCTCCACTGTTGAATCCTAAGAAATGGGTAAGGTGCCAACCCCCTGGCGCTGCAGCTGCTGATACTTGGTTATTTCTACAGCATCACCCCATTATAATGAATTCTTCTCCTTGACATCTATTCCAGATTCAGTATTCCAGAAAGAAATACTAACAAGCTGCAACTCTCCTGCATACCCTTGGTTGTTGTTGTTGTTGTTATGCACCATTGAGTCAGACCTGACTCATAGTGACCCCTCCTTGGGTTGCTGAGGCAGTATCACTACGGAAGTAGATTGCCCAACCTTCTTTCCAAGGAGTGGCTGGTGGATTTGAACTGCCAGCCTTCTGGTTAGCAGTCAAGAGCCTTAGGCACTATGCTACCAGAGCTCCTCCTTGGTTAGAGCGTCCAAAAAAAAACCGGAGAGGTATATATCTGGACATCTCCCCTTCTGTTTAGAGAGTGTTGCAGTTGAGATGGGCTAGATCATGCTTCAGCAATAAAACAATCCCAAGATCTTGGTGCCTTAAGACTACAAAACTTGACTTCTCATTACACAACCCACTATACATGAACTGAGAGCTCTGCCACACATAGTGTCCACTTTAAAGGAGACAGCCACTATATCTAATTGTCACAACAAGAAAGAGAGCTCTAGAGTTGTTATTTGTTGTTGTTATGTGCCATCGAGTCCGACCCGACTCAGCGGCCCCCTCCTTAGGTTTCCGAGGCAGTATCACTATGGAAGTAGATTTCCCAACCTTCCTTCTGAGGAATGGCTGGTGGGTTTGAACCGCCAGCCTTCTGGTTAGCAGTTAGATGCCTTACGCTACCAGAGTTCCCAGCTCTAGAGTAGCAGTTTTCAAAAGTGGGGTCTGGGGTACAGGGGAGTTCTGGTTCTTCTAACTTTCCAGAGGATCTGCAAGGTCAAAACTATTTTCACAGTAAGATTAAGATGTTATTTGTCTGGTTTTTGCTTCATTTTGATGATGATATAATAGTTTGCTTCAACAGTAACTGTCACAATGATATATTGATGATATCATACCATAATAATAATTACAAAATACATTAATGATAATAATACCCCTTATAGACATGTACAGTTATAAATTACCTTCACAGAAATGATCATTTAATTTATATACTTGAAAGGTAAGTATGAAGAGCCACTCACAACACACACACACACACACACACACACAAACTTTACAGATACCAAAAAACCAAACCCACAGCCATCAAGTCTACTCTGACTCATTGCAAACCCACTGAATTTCCAGGGCTGTAAATCTTTACACAAGATCACCCCACCTTCCACCCACAGAGCAGCAGGTGGGTTTGAACTGCCAATCTGCTGGTTAGCAGGCAAATGCCAAAGACACTGCACCACCAGAGCTCCTTAAACATTACAGATAAAGAGGGTGAAAATAGATATTTTAAGTGAATTATAGTGAACATGTCTGTCTGTTTTTTTTTTTTTTTTTTTTTTTTTTTTTTTTTTTTTTTTTTTTTTTTTTTTTTTTTTTTCTGTACCATTTTTAATGCTACTCTTCTCTGCAGGAATTCACTACTTTCCTTTCAACCTGTTTTTGTTTGTTTGTTTGTTTGTTTCCTAGCAATCACCTAAGCATATGTTTACATTTAGCGCTACAGTAATGGCCTTAACTTGAGTCGGTTCCTTATTTTTGAGTTTGTTACGTTCTTCATATATTCTGGATACACGTCTTTTATCAGATATCAAATATTTTCTCTCAGTCTGTGGCTTGACTTTTCTTTCTCTTAACAGTGTCACTCAGCTCACAGAAGTTTTCAATTTTAATCAAGTCTAAAGTATCAATCTGGTACTTTATGGATTGTGCTTTTTGTTTCACAGCTAAGAAATCTTTGCACAGTTTTTCACCAGTAAATATATGCTTGCTGTGGGCTTTTTGCAGATGCCATTTGTCAGACTGAGCAAGTTTCCTTCTCCTCCTAGTTCCCTGAGAGCTTCAGGAAGGACAAATGGTATTTCTTCAGATATAGGGATGATATTATGGGTTTTCTTTTTCTGTCTGTGAATATGACAGAACACATTTTTTTTTTTTTCTTTTCTCATTTTCCTTTGTGGCACACATTTATTATCTCCCAGTTCTGTGGTCAGCAGCACCATGTTTGTCATGTCCCCCAAGGTTGAAATCAAGGTGTTGGCAGAACTACATTCCCTTTGCAAACACTAGGCAAGGACCCACTTCCAGGCTCATTTGTGTAGTTGACAGAATTCAGTTCCAAGTGGTTCCAGACTGAGGTCTTTGTTTCCTTTCTGGCTGTAAGGTGGGAGCCACCCTTGGCTTCTAGAAGCCTCTCTCTGGTCTTGGAACCAGAAGCTTGGAACCCTCCTCATGCTGCCCCACAACTTCTCCACATTTGCCATGCTGTATTTTTTACACCCTCATGTCTCACTAATGTGCAGTGGAATTTTCCAGAGTCTGTATGGGACTGTGACATTATAACAGATAGAATGCAGAGCTGCTATCACTACCTTAATAGCTTCTTTTCAGCCAAAAATTTTAAAGATTTACAAAAATATAAAGCAATGCTCTTCTTTTTACTACTTTTTTTTAATTTAGAGAATATAGTTAATTTTATTAAAGATAGACTCTTGACAATAATACATAATGGGTTTATTTTGCTATTTAAATGACAATAAGTATTTTACATTTTTCAGTATTAAGTTCCAATATAATAAATACCATAGATTTAACCCACATAAACAGAAGCTCTTTAGAATCCCTAATAATTTTAAGAGTGCAAACCTGTCTTTAGAAAAAAGAAGTCATTTGAGAACTGCTCTAGTGGGTCTCCACCAGCAGTGAGATGTTCTGGCCCAGAATCTCCAAAGCACTCCTGCTCACATCCCACTGCCCAGAAGCAGGCGCATGGCCTAACACTGCACAATGTGGCCAGGTACGTCTATCTTCTTGGGCCAAAACCAAACGCACAGCCACCGAGTGCAATCCAACCCACAGTGGACCTAAACGACAGTGGAGAACTGCTTCGTAGGGTCCTCAAGGCTGCCACCTTTATGAAAGCAGATTGGTGAGTTTGAACCCACCAGAGCAGCTGGTGGGTTTGAACCACTGACTTATCAGTTAGCAGCTGCATGTTTTAACCACTGCACCAGCAGGGCTCCTTCTTGTGTGGCCGAGAGCTGGAAATGCTAAGAAATGCTGGAAATGCAGAGAGCTGGAAACGCATTGATGACCACCACAGAAGCACGCCCTGCCTCCTCACCAAGCCTCCCACTGAGAGGAATTCCCCAAAGAACAAGTGTGCAGGGCTGGGAAGTTCGAACCATAACAAAACCCTTCCACATACTCCGTGGGTTCATCTGAATGTGCTCCGCTATTCAGAAAATGCAGTGTTTCAGCACCTACAAGAACAGAGTGCTTAAAATTGTCTGCATACAAGAGAGGCTACTGTCTTTCACTCACATGGCCTGACATTTCTTCATTATTTTGGTGCTTTAAAAACAACGATATGAAAAAGAAAAAAAAAAGCCAACCCAATTTCTATCAA
>NW_006921998.1:1313022-1320593 GCF_000298275.1 Orycteropus afer afer
CCAACTCCCAGCAGCCCCATGTGTTGCAGAGTGGAAGTGCACTCCAGACGGTCCTCCAGGCGGTGATCTTTGGAAAGCATGCTGCCAGGCCTTTCTCCCAAGGTACCTCTGGCTAGGTCCAAGCTGCCAGCTTCCCAGTTAGTAGCTGAGTGCTTAATTGTGTGTGCAACCCAGGTACTCTCCGGACTTCCTCTTACATATTTCTATGTTTCTATTTTCAGATTTCGCCTGGTATCAATCTATCCCAATATATGTATGAAGGGGAGACTGCTTTGCATTATATATAAAAATTGCACTCAATAAATCAGTGACTGGGAACTCAAGAACAGATTTTTCACATTGTGTAAAAAATATGGGAAAACGACATTTGCACATTATATTTCTAGTTGACGCTATTGCAGGCTCATTATGGTAATTCAGTTTCCAGAGCTTCAAATGTTGCTTGATGAAGAAATACTTTCTAAGATTTTTATGTTGGGGATGGTCTATAAAGATACAGTGTGGTACATACCACAGACACAATCCCTTACAAAATAAATGGGTATAGCGTTCATAGTATTTATGACTTAGATGAAGCCAGAAATGTTGTATTACTCAGGTCAATGAAGAATAGACCATCACAAGATAGTATTAGTTCCCAGTGTTGTCAGTTTTCTTGTCTCCTTTTAATTGGCTATGGTTAACCTGCTGTGTGGGGGGAAATTATATAATTCTGCTTATTAAACTTATATTCAAAAAGAGAGTTAACAAGATCTGAGTAAAGCTCTAATTATTCACCTATGAGTCTAGTGTCTCTAAGCTTCCACATATAATGTGGCATATGCTCTGGTAGCGCAGTGCCTAAGGCACTTGACTGCTAACGAGAAGGCTGGTGGTTCAAACCCACCAGCCACTCCTCGGAAGGAAAGTTGGGCAATCTACTTCCGTAGTGATACCACCTCGGAAACCCAAGAAGGGGTCACTACGAGTCAGGTCTGACTCGACAGCACATAACAACACAACAACAACATATTTATAGGAGATAAAAGTTCTTTTTTGCTTATTTCTTTCCTTATTTTCTGGATTTCGGCTATGTTACAAATAGCTGAAATTAAGTGATAGGTAGTTTCTAGAAAAGTTAGATTTTAGTGAATTTGGGAAAATATGCTATTTAACTATGATAGAAAGGTCCTGTAAAACAATGCACGAAGAGATATACAAACCAAAAAACAAACTCACTGCTGTCGAGTCGGATCCAACTCATAGAGAACCCTCCTTGGGTTTCTGAGGCAATATAACTATAGAAGTAGATCACATGATCTTCCTTCCAAGGAGTAGCTGGTAGGTTTGAACCACCATCCTTCTGGTCAGCATTCAAATGCCTTAGGCACTATGCCACCAGAGCTCCCAAACAGATATATGGTCATCAGTAAAATTTAGTAAGGAACACATAGAGAAACTATTTGTTTTTTAAAAAATATATTGTATCACTTAACAGTTCTTAAGATCCTGAAAGGTAAGGAATGATGAAATTGAAGTTTGGCAAGCAGAGGTCCAGGTATGACTGCCGAGCCTGTCCAACTCACTGCCTGCTGTACTCCACTCTCTTTCCATGACCATGTGCCAGACTCTGTGGCCTCAGCCAAGTTATATAATATGTGTGAATGTCACTGATTTGTTTATCCCTCCATCAATCCATTCATTAATTTCTTTACAAATTCATTCAACAAATATATACTGAGGGCCTAAGAGCTACTCCCTTATACAACAAGCTGAAAGAACTCATCTCTGATAAGAAAAGTTTAAAATATTTATTATGGGCATCTATGAGATCATGTACTAAAGATATTTCATATTCTTAGGAAATGCCTGTCAGGCCACAACAACTGTTAAAAATGCCATGTATGTATTCTCATGATTGTGCCGTATGATTTTGTTAGAACTGTCTTAGACCAGGACTAGTACTTGACCCCAAAACAACTCCTAATCCTAAGCAAAAGATTATGTGATGCAAGAACTCTCCCTAGTTGGGTGCTCTGTATGGGATAGCAATATTCAGCCTTTACTTTGGATTGAATTGTGTCCCTCCTCTCTGTAAAAAAAAAAATATATATATATATATATATATATGTATGGTTGGGCAATCCTACTTCCGTAGTGATACTGCCTCGGAAACCCAAGGAGGGGTCGCTATGAGTTGGGGCCGAGTCGACGGCACATTACAACAACAACAACATATATATGTGTATACACACACACACACACATGTATCTCTCTCTCTCTCTCTCTCTCTATATATATATATATATATATATATATAATATTGAAGTCATAACTCTGTACCTGTGAATGTGACCTTGCTTTGGATTAGAGTTTTTCTTCTGTTACCAACTAAACTAGATCATATTGAGCGAGTCTAATCTTATTTCCTTCAGGCGGTGTTTATAGAAGGGGAAAACAGACATGGCAGCAGACTCACACAGGGCAGACACCATGTGAGGATACAACTACAAAGCAGCAAAAGAAAAGCAAGGATTTCCAGCAGACCCTGGAAGCTAGGAGAGAGGTATGGGACTCTCTCAGGACCCTCAGAAGGAATCGACAACGCCAATCCCAATTTGGATTCTAGCCTATGAGAAGTAAGTTTCCATTCTGGAAAGTCACCTACTTTGAGGTACTTTGTTATAACAGCTCTAGGAAACTAAGACGCATGTCAGTCAGATGCAGTCTCCGAGAATTAGTGTACGGGCTTCCAGAAAGAGGTCCTCAGAAAGTGGAAGCAGCAGACGCAGACAGGCCAGGGGAGTGGAAGCAGCAGACGCAGACAGGCCAGGGAGGTTCTTTTGCAGTCTGTCTAGCATTCCAGTGTCCATGGCGCCTATCCTGAATCCATGAATGTATTTTCTTGCTCCAGCAGTCAGAGCAGTTCTCATTCCCTTGAACCTTCTAGTAATATATTCTCATTTGTTTTTAAAACTGTGAATCAGATATACATGAAACACATCACCCTGTAACTACTAACAAGTGCTGCTGCTGTGTTGCTTGATTGTATTAAACAGCTACAGCTTTAGATTTCTGCTAGAATCTGCTGATCTCTGTAGGGGGCTATATTCCAGGAGTCTCTTTCAGTGTTTTTTGTTTTTCTTTTAATAATACAAAACTCCTGTTTTGGTTCTCTTTAATCCATTTATCAGCCAACAACTATGTACCAATTTCTGAAAATTATCCTTACTGATGATACATCTGTCAGTACAATTGATAAGATGTATGTGAAGATAGATTCTTATACTTACTTTCAGTCAGCTTTCTGAGATATAATTTATGTGCAGTCAAATTAATTTTAAGTACAATTGAAAGAGTTTTGATTCATGTTTACACTCTTATAAATACTACATCTATCATGATGAACGGCCCCAGTGTATTTTTCATTTTTAAATTTTGTACTTTTCATCTCTAGAATTTGATATGCATCTTCTTTATGTCATTTATTTCCTTCTTTCCTCATCATGTTCATATTTTCTTCTATGGTCTTGAATATACAGAGTAGACTTACAATAGCTGTTTATCCTTCTTATCTCTCAATTCTCTGTGTACTCTTATTGGAGTCCATTTCTATTGATTGCTTTCTTTCCTGCTTATTGGTTCTATTTTAATGCTTCTTTACATTTTTTGTCTTATTATTATTATTATTATTGCATGGAAGACATTGCAGCATACATACTATTGGTTGCTGGATTCTTTGTTATATACCTTTATATATATAGGACTATGTTGGTCACATTATCAGAAGGAACCATTCCCTGGAGAAAGGTATCATGCTTGGTAAAGTGGAGGGTCAGTAAAAAAGGGGAAGGCCCTCAATGAGATGCATTGACACAATGGCTGCAATGATGGGCTCAGTTACAGCAAGGATTGTGAGGCCGGCACAGGACCGGGCAGTGTTTCATTGTGTTGCACACAGGGTCGCTATGAGTTGGAGCCAACTCGAAGGCACCTAGCAACAACAACATGTTCTGGGATACAGCTTAGTTGTTCACAATTAGTTTGATCCTTTTGAGAACGGCTTTTAAAGTTTGTTAGGGCAGGTCCAGAAGAACCTTTGTTCTATGGCTAATCTGGTCCAATTAATGAAAGAGTACGTTGTTGAGGCTTCTACCCACTGCCCCGTGCAGCAGGGAGGTTTGCTACTACTGACAGTGGGAACAGAACTTTGCCTTTCCCTACAGGAGCTCCTGGAATGGTTTTCCTACTCCTTTCCACAGATCCCTTCCCAAACATCAGCTAGCTTCCTCACACTACTGCACAGATTACTCCTCTGCCAAAGACTTGAGGGGCAACCCTAGTCAGTTCTGTTGAGCTCTCTCTGTGAAGCTTCCTCCTTTACCTCCTCAAATTCTAGCTACTTTGGCCTTGCTGAACTTCAAAGTCATTTTATTCTTCTCAACTCAGCCTGATTCCAATTCCTTGGGCTCTATTCTGCTTGCACTGTGCATCGGAAACACTCTAGACTGTGAGCTGAAATAACAGTCACCTGTTTATCGTCTCTCAGTAATCTCTCTCCTGCACTGTCGACTGTTTGAAACCATTGTCTCATATAGACAACTAAAGACTGTTTCCTAATTACTGCTTGAAAATAGTAGTAATAGGAAAACAAGGGATGAAAGAGAATAATAAAGAGGACAAAGGGGAGGGGAAAATGGAAGGGAAGGATGAGTAGTGACGGAGAGAGAAGAAAGAATAAAGAATTGGAATGGTGGAAGGCAGAACAGGAACAATGCAACACAACACAGAACAGGAAGGAGCAATAATAACGGGATATGATGTGTCAATTAGAAAAAGAGTCCGTTTATCAGATGGTCAGCAGGAAACCACTGACTGAACTAAGAGCTGAACTGCTTATGAGGAGAACATTTCAATATCAAAGAACAGAGAAACTGTAACCTAGATCAAAAAGTCAAAACACACAGACCAGCTGGGGTAAAACTGAAAGTAAGAGATTAACGTCCGATTTTTCTTAATTTATTCATTAAGAACTCTTTCTTTTCACACAAATAATAGGCAGCTCAGGAAAGCTAAAGGAGTTGAAGGCAACTGAAGTTTTAACAAAAGACAAAGGCAGTAGTTGATGGAAACAGAATTGAACAATGGAAGGGAGGTGTGTGTGTAGGCGGGGAAGGCTGGTCTTGCTCTGTTACAGACAGACTGAGGAGTTGGGCATCTCTGGGGTAGTCCTTAGACTAAGGGCTTGAGTAGGATGCTGTGTGCCACCGACACTCCTTTTCTCTGGGGGGCTCAGAGGCCAGTGGGACATGTGGTAAGGGCAACGAAGATGGTGCAGTTCCTGAGAGTGCAGACAGTTAACACAAGGGGCTGCTATCCAAAAGGCTGGATGATTGAGTCCACCCAGAGGTGCCTTGGAAGCAAGGCCTGACAATCTGACAATCTACTTCTAAAAAATGAGCCACCAAAACCCAGATGGAGCAGAGTTCTACTCTGACACACATGGCTCACCACGACTTGGAATCGACTCCAGGGCAACTGTTATGAAGGAATAAAACTCACTGCCATTGAATTGATTCTGACACATAGCAACCCCTCCTTGGGTTTCTGAGGCGGCATGTCTATGGAAGTACATTGCCCAGTCTTCCTTCTAAGGAGTAGCTGGTGGGTTTGAACCACCAGCCTTCTTGTTAGCAGTCAAATGTCTTAGAACTGTTATGAAAGTAGTAATAAAGGCTGCACAGATGCTTCCCCTTATCTCTGCAGGACCTGGTTTCTGCTCTTTATAAGGGAGTTTATCGAAAACGTTGCTCAGTAAGCCCCAGCATAGCTCAGAAATACAAAATTATGATTTTTCAGTAAGAGGTATCCAGAGTAGGCAATTACACTCAACTTAGAAAGTGAAAGAAATCATGAATAATGTGAAAATGACAGTGGCACTTTCCAAGTGATAACTATGAAGAAACATGAAAAAACAGACTTGGAGCAATGCCCTGCTTCCACTCTAATTCCTTCATTCTTCCCACCTACCATGTCCAGAACATTTACCTGTCATGTCAGCAAAAGTGAGCACAACAAAAGGGACACACTGACAGCTCTTTAAAATACGCCATCAAAACTCAAAAGATTATTTTGTGAACCATTTCATACAATAACAAACTAGGAATTTCAGTAAAGGGATTTTTTTATCTGTCATTGTAAACTTAAATTCAGAGGGACTGATCCACAAGGAGCTAAGAACAGAACAAAACACAGTGGAAAAAAGTGGTTTTCCTGAGTGCAGTAGCACACAGGCGGCACAGGCTGATGTTTTCCTGCCACCAAGCAGCATTTGATTCTATCTCCTAGAAAGCTGCCAAACTAATTTTGATTGTAAATTTCTCAACAATGCTAAAATGCCATGGGGAAAGAGAGAGGTCAAAGACAGATGTGTCAGTTGAAAGACATGGTTTCAGATTAACAATACTGCTTCACACATAAATATAATGACATTGAGCATCTCACACCCATTATTTGCAAGAAACTGAGAAGGCAATGGGAAAACAATACATTTGTATATGGAAACACACTTCCATATGCAGGCACAGCTGGTGGCTCCTCAAAAGGCAACTTCTCCTTTCCATTAGGTTTGGGCAAAAAGATGTCTATCCTGTGTCAGACCCATTTAGCGTAACACAGTGGATCATGATAAAAGAGATCCTGAATAACAGGAGTTGTCAATCTATCTCTGGAGATAGACTCCTCCATATCAATACACTAGTTTCCAATTTCGCTATCATGGTGCTTGACGTTGTGAGTGTTCTTAAATGTCTTCTCTATGCATTGCTCTCTCCGATCCTGTATTTTTAGGTATGACGTGCAAAATTGAGAGAAGAGAGCAAATACACCAACAAGGATGATAAAAATGGAACATGAGGCTCTTTCCTCACTGTGGAAGTTCACATTCAGCAGGAGAGTTGCACAGTGAAATAGATACATTAACAAAGACTATTGACTTTTACAAGTAAAACAAAGCTCATTTTGGAAGTTCTACAGTTATGAAAGCTGTTAGGTGCCATTTAGTCAAGTCTACCTCACAGTGACCATACAGTAGAAGAGAAAAACACTGCTGGATCCCCTGCCGTCCTCACATCCAGGCTACGCAGGAGCCCATCATGGCAGCCACTGTTTCAATCCATCTCTTGGAGGGTCTTCCCCTTTTTCACTGACCACGGACCGCCCGAAGAACTAACAAAGCTGTCCTGGAAGAAGTGCAGCCAGAATGCTCCTTGGAAGCAAGAATGGCCAGACTTTGTTTCACCTACTTTGGTCATGTTGTCAGAAGGGACCATTCCTGGAGAAGGATATAATGCTTGGTAAAGTGGAGGGTCAATGGAAAAGGGGAAGTCTCTCAATGATGGATTGACACAGTGGCTGCAACAATGGGCTCAGGTATAGAAGGATCGTGAAGTCAGTGCATGACTGGGCAGTGTTTCATTCTGTTGTACATAGGGTCACTATGAGTCACTATGAGTTGTATATAAGGTCACTATGAGTCACGTTGCTTGGTTCTACAATCGATGCCAATGGAAGCAGCAGTCAGGACATTAGAC
>NW_006921998.1:1322908-1323941 GCF_000298275.1 Orycteropus afer afer
CCATGGAACCTAATAGCAATGACAACAACAAGTAGGCAATTCTATCAAATTCTTTCTTGCAATTAAAATAGTAAATGAGAACTCAGCCAAAACATCTTCATGAGAGCACAATGGTTTTCTCCCAATATATACATATGTGTGCAAGTGTGTGTATATGTGTAACAGGACAAAGAACATCATTCATTAATCGTTCAGTGAACTAGAAAAATCTGTTACACATGGTGCCTATTTAATCAGGCACAATGGTGGGAACCAGAGATACCACTGGACTCTTCCAATTTTAGGCGAGCAACTATATGGAAAGTGTACATGGTGTGAGAGTGCTATGACTTCAGAATGCATCAGCTGTTATGGGGAGTGTGGGTACCGAGAATGAAGGGGTGGTGGCATCTGACAGGATCACTCTGGCAGTGTTTGGAGGAAAGGTGAGAGGGACAGCAAGAGCTGCCCTAAGGCACTTCTGTGTGGGATAAAGACAGTTACAAAGCCATGTTCTAAAGTACTGATTCTGTTGTAACAAAATGTTTGCTGCTAGAAAATAGTGAAAAGAAATATACAAATATGCAGGAATGTACGAGTGGTTGTGCAGGTGTTTGTGAGTGTGTCAGTGAGTTTGAGTGTGTTTGTGTATAAGTGTGCTATATGAGTGTGTATGTGAATGTGTAGGTATGTGAGCACGTAATTTTGTGTTTCTTTGAGTGTGAGGTTGTGTGCATATGAGGTTGTGTGAAGGTGAGAATGTATGTGAGTGGGACAGTGTGTATCTGTCAACGAGGATGTGTGTGTGACTGTGAGAGTTTGTGTGAGTGTGTTTGTGAGAGTGCAGACAGATCTTCGCAGAGTCTGGCTAACATTTGAATGGTGCCCCTTACATGTGGTGCTTCTGTGTATTCCAAACAGCTCGAAGGAGTAAGCCCACCCCAGGCTACTGCAGTCAGTTGTTGTTCAGCAGATTCTTACTCACTGCAACCCCACGTGTCCAGTGAACATCTCTCCCACAGGGTTCTCAAGGCTGTGATTTTTCAGAAGCAGA
>NW_006921998.1:1324724-1332105 GCF_000298275.1 Orycteropus afer afer
TTAAAATAGAGAAAGGTCAAATTAGCCTCATATATGATGAGGGAAGTGACAGGCTGAGGTAGGGCTGGTACTTTGCTTCCTTCCTGCATTCAACACGATGCCAAAGCAGGGTTGCAGAGGAGGCACAAGGCTTCTACACAGATCCACCTGACAAAGCTACTGATCCTGCTGGGCCTAGTTTGCTGTCCAGGAATGCCTAGTGGTTGCTGTGCACCCAGAAAAAGTTGTAACATGTCAAGAAGAAGTGTGGCTACAGAGTGATCAGCCCAGGGAAGCCAGAGACAAAGGCTGGCAAATTTTTTCTGTAAAGGTTTTTACCGTTGTTGGGTGCTGTTGAGTTGATTCTGACTCAGAGCAACCCAATGTGAGAGAACAGAACTGCCCCATAGATTTTCTTGGTTGGAATCTTCACAGCTCCAGGTCTTTCTCTTACAGAGCCACTGAATGGGTTCAAATTTTCAACCTTTTGGTTAACAGCTGAGCACAGAACCTTCTGCCACCTGTAAAGGGCCAGATACTAAATAATTTATGCTTTGCAAGCCGTAAGGTCTCTGTTGTAACTACTCACCTCTGCTGTTATATATCTAAAATAGTCATAAATGATATGTATACAGATGTCAATGAGGATAAAGGCAGCACCCAAACCAAAGCACCTCCTGCTCCCATGATGACGTCATGGAAACTCAGTCTTGCTCCCAGCACCCATCTTGGAAAAGAAAGAAAAAAGAGTGTGGAAACGTTCCTGACTCAAAATACGAACTTTAAATCAACTGAGTATTTAGCCAACTGCAATTGAATTAATCTGAAAAAGACCAACATAAACTACAAGAGGTGGAAATTACTTTATTTAGTAGAATTATTTTCTCTCACCATTACTGGGTACCCAGAAGGCTGGCAGTTCAAACACCCCAGCCACTCCTCAGAAGGAAGGTTAGGCAATCTACTTCCGTAGGGATACTGCCTCAGAAACCCAAGGAGGGGTCGCTATGAGTCGGGTCCGACTCAACGGCACACAACAACAACAACAACATTATTGAGTGTGGCATATAATTATTGACAAATGAAACAGAATAGTGTCTTAGTACGTCTGAGAATGATATGTAAAATATCAACCTCATTACAGGAAAAAAAATGTCATTGCTGTCATCTTCTATGTCCATTCGGGCTCTCCTAAAACTGGAGTCAGGAAACAATAGAGTTCCTTCAAGGCTATGATGTCAAGATCAGGTTCCCTTAATTATTTCTATTTACCATTATCAGAGTGGATCAATTTTTATCATAAGCATCATTTACATTTTTAAACCCTAACAACTAAATGGAGATCACCTCTATTATAGGAATTACTTCAAAGGAGTTTGCAGCTCGAGCAAAGAGCCAAGGCAAGAAGGAGGTGGTCAAATTTTATACTGAATTTATCCAAACTGATTTCAATTTGAATTTTTTTTTTTAAGTGACCACTGTGGTACCTCTTCATGAACTTGTTCCAGTGACATCCATTTTGAGCATTTCAAGACAGCAAGAGTGTTGTGGTTTACCACATACAGACATAATTATTTTCAATTATCTTAATGAAAAAAGGCCAAAAGACTTGTATTTAGAAATTTCTGTTTTCAGAGGACTATTGAAAATTTTAATCTGAGTCAGTTTGCTGACTTGACTAGTTTTAGGAAGTTTCTTCTCTCTCCTTCTCTCTCCGGCTCTCTCTCTGAGGTCTAATTTTATGTGCCTACTTATCTAAGTTTTGGTGCCCTATGTTTAAAGAAACACTAATCCAGATGCTGTCATTATACATGAAGTAGTACCATGTGGTCAAATAAGTTGACCTTAATAAAATAGATTATCTTCCATAATGGGGGAGGGCCTCATCCAGTGACATGAATGCCTTAAGCACAAAAAAAGAGTTATCCTTGGGGAGTAATCTGCCTCCAGACTAAAAAGACAGTTTGCCAGACTTCCTCCACTCTTCCAATCTTCTGAGCTATCCATGTATGGGACACAGGAATGCAGGAATCTCTAGCCTGTCACCTGAGTTACAGATTGTGCATTAGTCAGCCCCAACAACCACATAAGCCAACTTCTTAAAATCCATCAACATCTTCCCATGTAGCGATAAACAAACAGACAGATAGATACGGGTATCTTAATGTTTCTTTCTCTAGAGAACCCTAAATCAGACATTCACTCTTTCCCTTATAGTACTATTACAAAATTCAGAAAAACTAACAGTAATTAGCACTGGATAATGTAAGTGATTTCAGCTTAGCTAAAGATTCCCGTTAAGGAGCTCTGGTAGTGCAGTGGGTAAGCACTCGATTGGTAACCAGACGGTCAGAGGTTCGAGCCTACAAGCTGCCGTCTGGGAGAAAGGTGTGCTTGTTGTTGTTGTTGTTGTTGTTGTTGTTGTTATTATGCCATCAAGTCAGATCCAACTTATAGTGACCCCTCCTTAGATTTCCGAGGTGGTATCTCTATGGAAGTAGATTGCCCAACCTTCCTTCTGAGGAGTGGCTGGTGGGTTTGAACCGCCAAGCCTTCTGGTTAGCAGTCAAGTGCCTTAGGCCCTGTGCCACCAGAGCTCCCTTAGTTAGCAATAGGGAAAGTGATTTTCTTGTATACATGTCAAAAAACCAGATCAGAAAGGATTCCATAAGTCTGCTTCCATAAAGAATACAGCCTTTAAACCTTATGGGACAGTTCTACTCTATCCTATAGGGTTGCTATGAGTTGGAATGGATTTGACCGCAATGGGTTTGGCTTGGATTTGGTAAAGAGTCTCATTAAAATTCCTCAGTTACGGGAATTTTGTTTCCTATTGTTGTTGTTGTTGTTTGTTAGGAGCTGTCGAGTCAGCTCCAACTCATAGTGCCCCTGTATACAAGAGAACAAAACACTGCCTGGTCCTGCACCAGCCTCACAATCCTTGCTACACCTGAGCCCATGACAGCAGCCACTGTGTCAGTCCATCTCGTTGAGATTAATCACAGACACAAAATGTTGTCAATTAAGACTTCTTACAATCAAGTTTTCAAAAGCAGAAAAGGAGAAAAGTGAGGAGAGGCAGTGTTCTCTGTCTTCCTTTGCAAACCAATCTGTCTTCAAAAGAAAAGGACAGGAACATGTTCTCCAGGGAAGGCTCACTAAAATAAGGCCCCACCTCAGTAGCCCTGTGAGAAAGAGTTCAGTAGATCTCATCTTAGTGAGCTTTGTCTCCACAGAACCAAGCTCCTGGCTGGAACCATGACTACTAGGTACAGCAGCCACAAAGAGACAGCATGGTCAACATCCACCCTTTCCATCTCCAAACCTCGAACCCAGAAAAGCTATGAGAGCAGTGACAGTGAAACTATCCAAAGTTTTGAATGAACTGAATTATTCAAGACAAGCAAAGACTACAGGAGAAATAAAGGCTAAAATCTTCACATCAGATATGTTCTGAATGCTCCATTCCCATATTTCTCTCAGTGTAAAGACTGTTTTTCAGAGTAAATCATTTGCAAGCAAGCTGACAAAATAGTACTCAGATGACTAAGGCAAAGACCAGCTTCCCTTCCCTTGTTCCCTTCAAGTAGGAAAATCAACTGAAGATGGCTTTTCTGATCTGATTTTTTTTGACAGATATACATTTCTTTGACATTTTCCCTATTGCTAACTAAGGAAGCTCTGGTGGCACAGACATTTGACTGCTAACCAGAAAGCTGGCGGTTCAAACCCACCATCCACTCCTCAGAAGGAAAGTGGGTGATCTACTTCTGCAGTGATACCATCTTGGAAACCCAAGGAGGGGTCACTATGAGTCAGGTCCGACTCGATGGCACATAACAACAACAACATTGCTAACTAAAAACAGAAATAAATATTACTTCAAAATGCTTTTGCAACTTTTCAAGCAAAAATAGTGTTTCCCCCACCTTCTCCAACTCAATAGTTCTTAAGACAGAAATATGTCCAGCTCCTTAAAAACATTAATCCTCAATAATCTACTCTCTTAAAATTTGCTGTGGGAAAATGAATGCTAGCTAGGTTTAATCTCTTAACTTCTACTCTTAAATATCCTCTTCCACATCTTTATGGAAGCAAAATGATTTGCCTGTTCATAAACTTGATTCCACAAAGCTTTTAAGTTGCCACAGGAAGCTTGAACGTCTCTAGACTTGTATGTGTTTGTGTGTGTGTATGTAGGGGGGGGTCTCCTTTTAAGAACTTTTGTTTTATTGATTGCAGTTTATTTTTTATTTTTATTGTTAGCTTTAGCTTACCTCAGATTTCCAGATGAATTCTGATTAGCAATGTACTGCTATGTTCTAAGAATTCACCCAAACTGAAAGCCCAATGGGAAACAGGTGGTCCTACTGTTACATATTACTGTGGGAGAGAAGTAAAACCCAAGGACAGAAACAAAATTAAGCAAACATTGATATAAATTCTCTCTAAGTTATTATTCTCATCTGCAGAAATAATTATGGTTACATAGAACCACTACTATAGGTTAAATGATCTCTACTGATTAATGGAATGGATATGTTTTAATTTATTTCAAAAAGGCATTCTGGCTTATTTTTGTGTTTATTTTTTCCTATATGTTAAAGATCCTACATGTGTTTTACATTTAGAAAATAAAGAATTCCATATATTGTATTCTCTTATTTTAACATCACGATTGTTTAGTCTACATACATATATTTTTATGAGACTCACTCTGTAAATTACCCATTTAAAATATATATTTTCAATTAGAAACTTGAAACAGAATTTGGCTCTAGGATTTATTTTTATTTTGTTACATTCCTTCTCACTGTTTAATAGACCATACGGGTTGCTATTGTTTTGTTATTTGAAGAGATACTTAACCGACAAATTGAGTTTCAGTGTGGTTTATAAGCATCAAAATTGTATTCCTCCTGGAAAATGAAGTTTTAAAGGAAAATATTTCAATATTAATAAAAGTAGCGCTGTCAATATTTCAGTTTGATAACAAAACTGGTTGTTGTTGTTATGTGCCGTCAAGTCAGCCCCGACTCAACAAAACTGGTTAAAACAAATTAATTTATAAAAATAAACAGAGGCACAAAACGTCCAGATCTGAGTTTCAGAAGAGATGTAAGTTTGTGTATATTCATTTAAGGTTTAGTTTTAAATATTCAAAAAGTCTGTATTTTTAAGGGGAGACATACATACAGTTGTCATGAGTCAGAATCCATGAACGGCAATAACCACACCATTTATTGTCAAGGGCTAAAAACGGGTACAAAGTTTACAAAACAAAATGCCAGACATTAAACTATAACGTTCTCAGGATATAAAAATAACTTAACTGAAATGTATATAACCCATATCAAAATAGTGACAATCTAAAAATCTGCTTAGAAATAAAACCATGAAAAACAAGTTCATCTTTTTTGTTTGCTTTTTCAAATACACAGTAATCCAGTAAAAACACTTAATCAGAACCAGCCATTTTCTCAAAAGTACCCAATGCCCTTATTATATTCTCTTGAGATATTGTTTGTGTTCTTCACTTCCCTGGGACTCATGCAACCCACCCCACCCCCACTCCAGGACTCACAGTCTCATCAACAGTTTTAAGTTAGGTAAACAGAGCAGCCTTTAATAAGATGGTTTCCATCTTCAGAGGAATCAATATATGCTTTGTTCTGGTAGAATGCTCTTGTTAAGTGGGATAGTTTCAGGCACTCTCACCTACCACAAGGAAGATGTCATTCTGGCTGGGGAGGGAGGGGAGGGAACTCCCCTCATGCTAATTAGGTTGTCCCTCGGAAAATATTTTTTAATCAGGAGAAACCAGCCATTTAATGGATATTTCTTTCTTAACACACTGCACATGAGTTAACAGGCAAAAAATAAAATGGAATATCAAAGATGGTTTATTTGGAGTGCAGACTGAAAATGACTTTAAATTTTGAATATGTTTATTTAAAAATATTTAGGAATGTCTAACATTTGTTAAGGCACTCTGATGGCACAAAAATTAAGTTCTTGGCTGGTAACCAAAAGGTTGGCAGTTTGATCCCACGCAGAGACTCCAAGGGAGACATGAAAGCCTTGGTGATCTACTCCCCTAAAGATTACAGCCGAGAAAACTCTCCTGGACGTTCCACTTGTCACATGGGATCCTTATGAGTCAAAACTGACTCCAAGGCACTTAAGGGCAATAACATTTGGTGCTCAAAATATGCTTCTAATGTAAAATCTTCACAGGTTATCATCTACTTTAAAAATTCAGTGTGGCCATTATAATCCTACCTACATTCAATCAGAGAAAACAATCTACTTAATGTGCTGGTGCTTTCGGTAACATTTTTCTAAGCTGTTATTGAGCTCTACTGGTGGCATAAATGCAGTCATTTTCTCAAGCTCTAGAGAGACCCTGAAATCTAAAATTATAAATGTGTTTTTCTCCAATTTAAGCTTTCTTTTTTCCAAGTCAAATAACATAGATCTTTAAGCACAAAAATACAGTTCACAGATTTTATTTCCCTGTTCAGAAAGAAACTAGTTTGTATTTTGTACCATGACTTTCTTACTACTCCATGTCAATTCAGATTGATTAGTTGTGGGCTTAGATCATGTGGATCAAACCATCAAGGCAAAATGTTTGTGAAAACATCACCTGCTTGGCTTAAAGTTCATAAAAAATTAAAAGGGCAAGTAACCATGTTTACTATGAAGGAAAGTTCGTCTGCAGCCCTTTCCCAAGATGTATGCAACCACTCAAAACCAGACACAATTTGCAGCTCTCCCTCTGACAACGGAAAATATTTTCTTCTAATAAAAGGGATAGGATACAATTAATATTTTCTCAAGATATTGCATAAAGACTCTGTTTTTCTTTAAAAAAATGTGTTTTAAATTCACATTTGGTGGTTTGCAAACTTTTTTTCTTAATCCTTTAGATCCTTCTTTTGTAAGAATGTAACTGTCAGCACCTACAATGCTTAGTACATACTGGCAGCCCAACACATGTTTGGTGAGTGGTTAGTTGGTTGGCTGGTTGGTTGGTTGATTGCCTTGATGTAAGCACAGATAACTGGGTGAATGGTTATGTGGACAGGTAGGTGGGTGGGTGAGTGGGTGGGTGAATGGATAGATGGGATATAATCATGAAATGTATTATATAATAAACTAATATCTAATACAAATATACCTGAAGTGAAAGTTGAAGAGGATATGTGGTTCTTCAAAAATATCCTGGGGACTGTTGGGGCATAATTTGACACCCATTCATTTAAGGTGTTAATGCTGTTGTTGTCAAAGACTGAAGTTGTTTCTACAATCAACACCAATGGAAGCAGCAGTCAAGACATCAAAAGACGTATTGCATTGGGCAAATCTGTTGCAAAAGACCTCTTTCAAGTGCTGAAGA
>NW_006921998.1:1332610-1335169 GCF_000298275.1 Orycteropus afer afer
CACATAACAACAACAACAAAAACAAATGTGGTTTTTTTTTTGTTGTTATGTGCTGTCGAAGATGCTGTTGATTTGGTTCTAACTCAAAGCGATCTTAAGTATCACAGAAGGAACATTGCCCAGTCCTGCATCATCCTCACCATCATTTTCATTTCTATGCTTGAACCCATCAAGCCATTGTGTCAATCCGTATCACTGAGAGTCTTCCCCTTTTTTTGGATGACCCTGTACACTACCTAGCATAATATCCTTCTCCAGGGATTGGTCTCCTCTAACAACATGACCAAAGTATGAGAGATGACTCATACAGTCCCAGATGTACTTCATGCAAGACAGATTTGTTTGTTCTTCTAGCAGTCCATGGCACATTCAATATCCTTCACTAACCCAACAATTCAAATGCATCAATTCTTTTGCGGTCTTCCTTATCCATTGTCCAATTCCCATATGAGACTACTGAAATTACCATGGCTTGGGTGAGGGCATACCTTAGTCATCAAAGTGACATCTTCATTCTTCAACACTTTAAAGAAACCTTTTACAGCAGATTTGCCCAACACATTACATCATTTGATTTCTTGACTGCTGCTTCCATGGGCATAGTTTATAGATCCAAGTAATGTGAAATCCTTGACAACTTCAATCTCATCTCCACTTAACACTTATCAATGTTGCTTATTGATCCAGTTGTGAGGACTTTTGTTTCCTTTATGTTGAGGTGTAATCCATATTGAAGGCTATAGTCTATGGAGTATGTAATATACTGTAGATTTATTTCAACAAAATTAATTTTTTAAAAAACATTAAGAATAGATCCTTAAAATAAATGAAATATTAATTAAACATGATTATCATTTGTTAACCAGCCCTGATGACAAATTGTAGAAATCTTCAGTTGATACAAGAGTCCCTCCATGGCTCAGACATTTACGCACACAGCTCCTAACTGAAAGGCTGGCAGCTGTAATCCATACAGGGGTACCTCAGAAGAAAGGCCTGGTGATCTACTCCTGGAAAACCTTCCATTGAAAACCCTATGAAGCACAGCTGTGCTCTGAAACACATGTAGTCACCATGAATCAGAATCAACTCAACAGCAAATGGTGCTTGTTAGTTAATACTAAATGGGAAAAGCAATTGATTTTTACAGAATATTTAATGAGTTGTTTAAGTCTGGACAAATTCAAATTCCTTAACCTTTTGTCCCTCAGATTCCTCATTTACAAAACAGGAATGAGAGCTCATAGGATGACTTAAAAAATAAAATGAATTCACACATGTAATATATTTATAACAGTGACTAGCACCTAGTAAGTACAAAATAAATGATACCCATTAGGAAGAAGAAAATCATCCCTTACTACCCTTTCTAAGGACATAGTATGCATAGTTCTTAATCAATCATATTAATATTTCTAATTTATCTATTCCAAACATCCTGTCTTTAACATACCAAATATCCTTTTAAAATAATTGCCATTATTTTTAGGGCATTTTTTGGTGAATTCCTCTATGACTTGGAGGCATTAGTTCCCAGTAAACTACACAACAAAGAATAAGCCACTCTCTTTGTTCCTGAGGATTCACAGTATAAAGAAAACCCATTTGCTAATAAGCACATTAAAATTTACAAAGTATTTTCACACTGAGAATTTCACACACAGTAGAAAAGGCCTATCTTGTAAAATAGAAAAACAATCATTATCTGTATTATAAAGAAGAGGTACCTGAGATCCTTAGGGTTTAAAAATTCTACCCAATATCACAGAACTTTCAGAATTCTGGGATTCACTTTCATTAAAAGTACATTAATACCTAACATGATATTTCATTGAACTATTTCTTGTCCTCCTTTCTTTCTTTCTCTACCATCATTCTTTCCCTCTTTAACAAAATAACTTGTTAAAATAAATAAAATCAATAAAAAAAAGAAGTTGCCATGGAGTCAACTGAAACTGAAGGCAACATTACGTGGGTTGTTGTTGTTATGTGCCATTGAGTCCTCTCCCAGACATAGCAACCCTATGTACAACAGAATATACTCTCTGGCCCTGTGAGACTCAAATCCTTGCTATACCCGAGTTCATCATTGCAGCCACTGTGTCAATCCATCTCATTGAGGGCCTTCCCCTTTTTCGTTGACCTCCAATTTACCAAGCATGATATCCTTCTCCAGGGAATGGCCCTTCTTACAAGATGACCAAAGAAGGTGAAATGAAGTCTGGCCATTCTCGCTTAGAAGGAGCATTCAGGCCGTACTTCTTCCAGGACAGATTTATTTGTCCTTCTGGCAGTCCATGGTACATTCAGTATTCTTCACCAACCCACAAATACAAAGCATCAACTCTTCTTAAGTCTCCCTTGTTCATTGTCAGCTCTCACATGAATGAGGCGAATGAAAATACCATGGCTTGAGTTAGGTATACCTTAGTCTTCAAGGAGACATCTTTGCTCTTCAGCACTTGACAGAGGTCTTTTGCAGCAGATCTTCCCAGTCAAATACATCACCTGATGTCTTGACTGCTGCCTCTATTGGTATTGATAGTAGAAAACAAATGA
>NW_006921998.1:1338030-1339749 GCF_000298275.1 Orycteropus afer afer
AACAACAACAACAACAACAATGCCTAGGATATCAGTCTTCATGTGTTCCATTTCATTTCTGAAACTTCCAATTTTCTTAGATTCCATACTTCGTACATTTCATGTTCTCATTACTAATGGATGTTTGCAGTTGTTTCTTCCCATTTTGAATTGCGCCACATCAGCAAATGGAGGTCCCAAAAGCTCTTCTCCATCCACATGACTAAGGGCAGCTCTACTCTGAGGAAGCAGCTCTTCCCCAGTCGTATTTTGAGTGCCTTCCGACCTGAGGGGCTCATCTTCTGGCACTATATCGTATAGTGGTTTAGGGCTATTTGTGAAGTTTTTCAGTAATATACCAGACAGTCTTTCACTGCTTTGCATAAGGTTTTCACTAGCCAATTTTTTTAATTGGATGGCCCTTTCCTTCTTCTGAGTCTGTCTTAGTCTGGAAGCTTTGCTGAAACCTGTCCACCATAGGTGATTCTGCTGGTATTTGAAATACCAGTGGCATAGCCTTCAGCCTTACAGTAACACACAAGCCACTACATTACAACAAACTGACAAACGAGTGGTGGACTATGTGAATAGGAAGATTTATATCCAAGTTGGAATTCCTAAGGCCCTTTCTCATGTTTAAAGCCTCCTAAATTGGATAATCACCACTTGCCAGTTTGTGTACTGTGGTGGCTTGCGTATTATCTGTTGCACTGGGCAAATCTTCTGCAAAAGACTTCTTTAAAGTGTTAAGGAGCAAAGATGTCACTTTGAAGGCTAAGTTGCATCTGACCCAAGGCACCTTATTTTCAACTGTCTCATATGCATGTGAAAGCTGGACAATGGATAAGGAAAACCAAAGAAGAGTTCAGGCCTTTGAATTGTGGTATTGGCAAAGACTACTGAAATACGATGGGCTGCCAGAAGAACAAACAAATCTGTCTTGGAAGAAGTGCAGCCGGAATGCTCCGTGGAAGAGAGAATGGCCAGACTTCATCTCACCTACTTTAGTCATGTTGTCAGAAGGGCCCATTCCCTGGAGAAGGATATTATTCATGGTAAAGTAGAGGGTCAGCAAAAAAGGAAGACCTTCAACAAGACGGATGGACACAGTGGCTGTGATCATGGGTTCAGGCATAGCAAGGACTGTGAGGATGGTGAGGGAGCAGGAAATGTTTCATTTGTTGTACTATGGTTGTTATGAATCAGAGCCAACTCAATGGCACCTAACAACAACAACAACAACAACAAAATTAGGTAATGAAATGAGATGGGGAAACCATTTAGAAGTTCCAAGGGCAAGATTTAGCCAAAATGTGTCATGCCTTCCTTCCCAACTCCAGATACTTCTAAAAGCCCTAGAAATGTATAAGGCATCTACAATTCAGTTCTCCACAGACAAGGAATAAAACTAAACAAGGACATGTACTAGGAATTCAACTAATACTCATTGAAAATATTTCAACGTTAGGACTTGCACAATGCAGAAAAAAAGAGGAGACTGTGAAGTTTGTCCTATCCCTGTGTCTCTTTCAAGGAGCACTGCTACCACAGTGGTTAAGCTCTCTGCTGGTGAGGAAAACATCAGTGGTCAAAACCCACCAGCTGCTCCATGGGAAAAAAGGCCTGGTGCCTCCTCTTGTAAAGCTTAGAGCCTAGGAAACCCTATGGGGCAGAGTTCTACTCTGTTCTACAGAGTCACCTTGAGCAGGAACAGACTGGGTGGCACACAGCCACAACATG
>NW_006921998.1:1340684-1355801 GCF_000298275.1 Orycteropus afer afer
CATCTTTCAAAATATTGACTTGTATATTTTTGTTTTATAGATCTCTTCCATGTCTAGCAGAGAACACACACACCTTAGCATGCCATACAAGACCCTTCATGATATGGATTCATAGACTTAATCATAAACCTCTCTCAACTCACCAAATACACTTTTTGTCTGTCAGTGAGAGGCTGCTAGCCAAGTCTTCTGTGCCTTTGCACTAACCTCCCTTTACTGCCCGGGAAGCCAGAACCCATTCCAATATCACCTTCTCCATGGAACCTCCCAGGCTGCCCTGCACATTATACCTCTTTCTCATTCAGCACACTGAATTACTGTCCACGTAGTTTCGTAGCTGTGATTTGTATAGGTACCTCTTCTGTGGGGGCAGAGACCATGTCTTAATTCATCTCTGCATATCACACTGTGGGGGTGGTACATAATGACCCTCAAAAACCTGGTGGGTTTTTTTCTAGGTTCTACTGAAGTATCAGAATAGCTACCAATCCTTGCTAATTTCTATTAGGAACTCAAAATACTTGGCACAACATCACAGAAACTCAGTTGTGCTTTGGTTTTTCTCATGTATCAAATATATTTACCTTTACACTGTTGGACTGAACAATCCAAATCTCTGACATGTATGTTTACAAATCCTTAAAATGATTACTTCATATGCTCAGTGGTATCACTACATGGTACAAGGGGTGTGGACAGTACCAGGGGGGATGACACCAAAATGACTTTCTATAAAATTTTTGTCCCAATATTTCATCAGAAATTTTTTATTTCCATAAAAATAATCCTGGAGGTAGTTTTAACAACAAAAAGCCCAGCTAGCATGTCAATATACCTACAAGTCTAAAAATCTATGCTAATTTTGTGAACTTTCTAATGTGATCCAACCAGAGCTGTTGTTATTATCCAATTACAGTGATGCTTCAAATCACGCAGCTTCTTCTGCACATGCTCCCAGCACATGCTCCTGTTTTTGTTGCTGCTGGTATTTTCACAGCTGCTGATTTTGTCAAATCTCCTGATGTTTTGGGAGTTCTGGTGTCATAGTGACTAAGGCATCTGACTGCTAACCAGAAGGCTGGAAGTTCAAACCCACCAACCATTCCTCAGAAGGAAGACAGGGCAATCTACTTACGTAGAGATACAGCCTTGGAAACCCAAGGAGGGTTCGCCATGAGTCAGAAACGACTCTATGGCAATGAGTTTGGTTTTCCGATTCTGGTGTTTTAGCTACCATATCATGGTAATTAGTATCTATAAACCTCTATCAATAACATTTTTTGAGTATTAAGTAGTAATTAAAGGAAAAGAAGGAAAAAAATCTGAAAAGGCTTCTTCTCAGCTAATAATGTTGTGACTAATGCTGTTATACTTAAATGTAGATTTTACAAAATAATTTTGTTGTTATTAGTTATATAATGTATATATATTTATAAAAACCAAAACCAAACTCACTGCCATCGAGTCACATCTGATTTATAGCGACCCTCCTTGGGTTTCTGGGTGGGATCACTACGGAAGTACCAACCTTCCTTCCAAGGAGTGGCTGGTAGGTTTGAACCACCAGCCTTCTGGTTAGCACTATATAATGTAAGAATTATTGTATTTAAGCAATTTATACTGTATTTATCATATATTATTCTATGATTAAAATTCATAATAAACATTACTAAGGATTCTGTATGAAAGGTGGTCCATGGAGGGGGTTGACCTTGAGTTACCACACTGGATGACACCAACCCTAGTAACGCCACTGCATATGCCATACAGATTATATATATATATATATATACACACACACACACACACCATGTGAATATATATATTCATCCCGTCCTATATGAATCAGGAAGTAAGAGGTACAATGGAAAGCATAAAACCTCTGGAATCAGAAGTGAATTTTGGAAGGACTCTGAGTTAAGCTCAATGTGCATTAGTTCCTCAATCTGTGCAAGAGGAATAATGTACCCACTCATAGCGCCATTCTTAGCACTCAGTGAGCTAAAATGTATGAAGAACTTTGGAGACAGATTGCCACAGAGTAGATTGAAACTTTTCTTTCTCTCTCTTTCCTTTCACAAGCTTATTTTGATACCACCCCACCTTACTGATTTAAATATACTTGACAATCAGTGTCCCACCCATATGCCAACCCACACACCAGATTCTCTTTATAGTAATTTGCAGTCCACAGGTAATTGCACTGCATTAGAAATACACTGGATGTGTGCTAAAGCCTGTAGCAATGTCTCTGACTGAATCTTCTGCTTGACTTCCAGCACTCACTGCCATTGAGTAGAATCTGACTCACAGAGACCCCATGGGGTTTCCAAGACTGTAGACGTTTTACGGAAGTAGATTGCCTCATCTTCCTCCCGCAGATCAGCTGCTGGGTTTGAACCACCAATTTTCTGGTTAGCAGTCAAATGTCTTATGCACTGCACCACCTGAACTCCTCCGTTTCCAATAAGCTACGTAATAAAACCAATGCTCACCTTGTGGTATTTCAGATATACTTTAACTGAAACATTGTCTCAGTCACTGACAAGCAGGGCCTATGATTTATATGAGGGTGACTTAGACTTATGACATACAGAAGGAGAGATAATATGAAGTAATATGTCAATTTTTGTGACCAATGATTTAAATTTTCAATTTCAGGAACCAAGTAGTAAATAAATCCAAATCAGTAAACCAAACACAGGCCACAGAGAAAATGAAACTAAAAGTTAACATTATTTGTAACTTTGAAATGCATTATCCAGAGCAGTTAAAATCCATGAAAGTAATTATTTAAATAAATAGGGAAAAGTATTCATGTAAATTTGAATATACGTTGTTTTACAGAGGATGTTCAGCATTTAATAACCAATTTAATTTATATAATATACCCATTTCCGTCAAGTTAACTCCAACTCATAGCAACCCCATAGAACAGAGTGGGACTGCCCCATAGAGTTTTCAAGAGTTTCACAGTGCCTGAGACATTTGATTGCCAACTAGAAGGTTCAAACCCACTAGCTGCTCCTTGGAAGGAAGACTGGGCGATCTGGTTCTGTAGTGAGACCGCCTCAGAAATCCAAGGAGGAGGTCGCTATGAGTCGGATATCGACTCGACGGCAGTGAGCTGGCGTGATTTTTGTTTAATCTTCATGGAAACAGATGGCCACAGCTCTGTCCTGTGGAGCAGCTGGTGGGTTTAAACCCCTGACCTTTCAGTCAGCAGCTGAGCGTTTAACTACTCTGACACCAGGGCTCTTATATAATACACCCATCAGGAACTGGCAAAAGATATGCCATTTCCAGTGTTGATAGGGTACAATGAAAATATTTAAGAGTGAGATTTTGAGAGTATATTGACGGGGAAAAACCCCTGAATTTTAGAGGACCAAAGTCCAACTGATTTTACATTTAGATAAAACCTATCTGATAATAGTATGCCTTTCAACCATTACCAAGTACATACTTCCTTTCATGTTGCATGTTACAAAACAGTAATTTCTATATATTTATAACAAAGGGAAAAGACAGAAAATCACCAGGTGCCCTTTTTTTTTTTTTACATCTTCCTCTTTAAAAGTCAAAATGTCATATAAGTATTATGCAATGACATATATTTAACTCATGCACAATGATATTATACCCATTTTATACTTCAGAGTAAGGATTTGAGACAATTTAAATATTTCTGAATTGTCACAGAACTTGGGCTAACTGTAGGAAAAAGTCACCCCAAATATTTTCAATTTTTAATTTTCTGTTAAAACAACTGAGTTATACTTTAAAGAGACATTGACTCAGTAGAAAAGTCAAGTAACAGCAGTAGAATCATTATTATTAACTAACACTAACAAATTTAACTTAGGGATAGGTGAATAAAGATAATATTCTGTTACCTATTGATGATATTTGTTTTAAAAAACATAATAAAAAGCACTCAAATCCCCAATCAAAATTTCTGATTTTCAACTCTTTGCAATTTAATGGGATGATGGGAATATGATGCTATCTGTATGGTAACAGAACCAAATTTACCAATTGAGAAGTTATGGCGGATAGATATCCATTGTAAGTATCTCCAAATAACATCTCACATTAAAACACAGAGGTTTAACAAAATTTTCTTACTGGAGAAGCTTCTATCTTATTTTTTAAAATTTGTTTTATCTTATAGGCAAGTAAAATACTCTTTAATTTTAAAACTAGCATGCCCCATAGACTGGGAAGCTGTTTTTCTATTTCCTATGGTTCCAATCTCATTAGTTTACTAGAGAGAGTTCACCAGGAAACCCCAGTGACTGCATTTCCTGAGTCTGTAAGCCCTGGCCTGGGAGGGATGGAAAAGTGGTGGAAGGCCCTGCCGCAGAGGCCAAGGGTTCCCAGCACCCTGCACAGTCGAGCGGCCGCGAGCTTGAGACAATGGCCAGCGCTGGCAGTGATGCATCAAAGGGCAGTCTCAGACAGACATCAGGCGTGTGTGTGATGTGTTTATCCTCTGCGTAAGAAATAATAATAATAATTGAAATAAAAGTCTAAGCATGAGCTAGAGCAGGTAATAGAGAGAGACTGGTGAAACCAGACTCTGAAAAATTAGTAGAGTCTCCATGTTCTTTTAAGTGTGTTACTGCAATGGGGACACCGTTTCAAGAACAGTAACCCATTTGTGTGAGTAAAATGCTCACTTCTTTCTTTGTCATCAATCCAGAGTAAAGCATACCAGGCTATACTTCATAACGCACGAATACCTAAGGAACTAGGTGAACTGATCTTGTACCACTGGTAACCTCAAATCTGGAACCTTTCTCAGTTTGAAAATATAAACACACTAAAATGAAAATTGATACTTAAATGATATGATATTCTGAGATATTTGGCTGGGAGAAGGAAGAAAGAACAGAGTAGGAAAGGTCACACACAGCCTTTCTTTAATCTTGGAAAATCATCAATCTTGGGAAATCTAAGTGACTGGTCTCCACATTTTAAATATTGTCTTCACATCGTGACTTGTGTTCTAACAGTATTACTTATGTCTCGTTTAATGATCTTGTGTCACTCAACGGCATTCCAGAATAAAATGTTCATTAAAAACAGACTGAACAAAGAAAAGATCCACATGGTTTTGTAATTGTTTAGCTCATTTCTAGGAGGCCTTGTGTGGCACAAACGGTTAAGTCCTGGACTACTAACAGAAAGGCAGGCAGTTCAAACTCACCCAGAAACATTTAGGACACAGGCCTGGTGACATGCTTGCCAAAGATCACAACCTTGAAAATCCAATGGGACAGTTCTCCTCTACACACTTGGGGTCACCATGAGTCAGAATCAACTAGAGGCAACCAACAGTGCCGCTGAGTTCTTTAACGATATTATGACCAGCTCTATTTTGATCTGTGTATTTCAAATAAAAATAGATTTCTTATAATGCTAGGTCCTTACAAGCAGCCACATGAATTTCTTTATTTTTTTTCTATCAATCAAAAGCATATATAGGTTTATACAGTAAATAACAAAGAATGACCAAATATTAATAATGATGATGATGAAAAGAATAAACATAAACTGTTGTATGTTTCACTGGCTACTTAAGGAAACAATGAATTTGAGAGCAATCAGAAATATGTAAAAGATAAAAGAGATAGGTAATCCTATAACTCTTGCCTATATACAGGTGAAAATTAATCTACAAAGACCACCTGGCAAAAAAATTAAAAAAAGAAAAAGACCACCTGGCATATTAGAAACAACATAAAGTTTAGGCTTCATTGACAATCGTGCCTCATACTATCTTCCTAAGAGTTGATATGTCTCAGAAGAAGACTAAGTTGTAAATCTAAGGTTTCATTTCATATGAGCTTAAATGCAAAGACCACCTGCACCTGGTAGGACAAGCAGCTTCTAATATGCTATTTCCTATTCTTAAGGGATTTTTTTTTTATGTAAACTGTCTTGAACACACACCTTCTTGGAATCAAAAGCAAGCAGTATATTCTCTTAAAGAGAAGTCTACAAAAGGAAATATGAGTCGTAATTAAACACGTCACTCTTTTTCCCATTAAACGAAATTAAACTAGATTTGCTGTCATGCTCTGATAAATTCAGAAAATCCTCAAAGGCACAAATTACCCCCACTCAATTGTTTTTCAGTAAAAGCAATCTATAGAAGCAGGCTCAATTTACAGGCCACAACCAAAGTCTTATCTGTTTCCTAATACAGGAGGTGTTAAGCAGTATGATTTAATATTCACTCAGCTGGGTGAAACGTGTTACGCGTTGAAGCTATGTGCAATGTTGATAATTACACACCTGTTGCTATGGTAATTTTGGAAGCTGCAGTGGCTATAATTAAAATTCCAAATCAATAAAATCACCTTACGAAAACTTGGTGATTTTAATTAACTAAAAAAATCAGGAGAAAAATCTTTCATATAGTTCAAACAATAATTGACAAACTGCAGAAATGTCATTCTTGCTATTTTATATGAGTTTTTGCTTTCCTCTCTCTCTCTCTCTCTCTCTCTCACACACACACACACACACGCACACACTCACTCACCACATATATCCAGTATCTTAAGTGTTTTTGCTTCAAAAATTCTGAAAGTAATTGAATTGATTCTCTTATCATATTTCAGCAGACAGTGATGATTTATAATCAGATTTGGTATGCTTTGCTCACTGAGATCAATATCTATAGGTGCCTCTTCCATTTACCCATTTAGATTGTTTGCAAACCCTACTTAATAAAGAGTAAAGACATTTACACCATGCTGTGCTCATCCAGGCAGAAATACTGCTGGTTTTCTTGCTTAAAACCATAACAAGGTACCTCAATGAGCCACACCAAGCAAACCCCAGGAAGAAAAGCGTTAGATGTTTTTGTTTAGAACAGTCACCAGAACTTCTGAACACTTTTAGTGGGTTTAAAATAGCACTTGGTGCACAGTTGGATGAGAAGTTTGTGCCCTTGGTCATCCAATCAGTTCAGGACCGAGATCAGGACTGTCAAGTTGTGTCAGGACTTTGCTTAGAGTGCCTCTAATCCTCCAAGGTTTTCTCAAATGTCACAGCCATCTGGAGGAAAAGGAGCTTCCCTGCTGGGCTCCACTGACCACAGACTACTTTCTAAAGAGAAGGACAACAATAGAAAGTAGTTAATAAATATTTGATTTTTGTTTCCAGAAAGGGAAGGTAAAAAATAAATAAGTAAATACTTTTCCCTCTTAATTTAGCATTAAATGTTTTTATCCAATACACAAGAATGACAAAATAGTGCCTGCCTGGGACTTAATTTGAGAGTAATTGTGAAAATTCAGTACAAATGTTTAGAAGCATTTGAGTGGGTATCTGAATAACTGCTAATGGAGGAGGACATTTTTTTTCTCTGCTGTTTCTTCTGGTTTTAAAATAGCTGACGGTTTCATCCTCTACAACAAGCACGATTATTTTTAGGTCCTGCATAGCTCACGTTATTATGTGGTCTCATCTATTTTAGAAAACTGAATGTTCAGTGTTACCAAAATCTTAGAAATTTGAGTTTGGAATACGCTAAAGCTCAGTGCAACATTTCTTCAGAATCCCCATTGCAATTTCCACAAAGAAATCTGGTTCTAGTTTCCTCATTCAAGGATATAATGCTCTTCTCTAAGGAAAGTCACTTCCTTGTCTGGCACAAAAAGGACTGGGAAACCAGCTGCACTGACTCTTCTAAGGAGCACTCTCTGCAGCTGCACTCAGGACCCATAAACTTCTGAAGTTCTTACCTGCACGCTCCAAGTGCAAGAAAAACTCCCAACACTAGGGTTGTAAAATGTTTTGCACACAGTGTAGGAAGTAGTGCATGTGCCAGCTCCAAGTAAAACTTCTGCCTTTATGCTAAATGTCCTGCACCGGTCCCTGCCTTTGTGGTTAAACAGTTTGTAAGCATCTTTTCTATATATGTAACATGTCTGAATACCCTGTGAAAAAGATTTAGTGTAGCACAGTAGACCTTCCTAACAGTGTTGCTGTATTTCCTTTTTTAAGGATGCCTATTGGAGATATCTTCTTTTAATTATTGTAAAACAATAACTGAGTTATGTATTAATTGTACAATTGTCACCATGCTTTGAAATAAAGTGTTGTGATTTTTTTCTTCTATGAAGTTGAAACTTTTTCTTGAGGGCCTTCGAGTTTACCTTGGCCAAGTATTTATCTTCTGTCAGAAAGTATGTGATTCCAGGCCTACCAAAAATATACTCAAAATCTGTATCAATACAAACTTAATTTCATAATATACCACCTCTAGTTAAAAACCAGGTTCTATTCCAGAATAAATGCAAAATGTGACATGTTTTGAGAATTCATCTATACATCTCCATGTTTCCCTGCTACATTCAGATGAAATTTATTGATTACACAATGTTGTTGTTATGTGCCCTCGAGTAGGACCCGACTCATAGTGACCCCTCCTTGGGTTTTTGAGGCAGTATCACTATGTAAGTAGATTGCCCAACCTTCCTTCCGAGGAGTGGCTGGTGGGTTTGAACCTCCAGCCTTCTGGTTAGTAGTCAAGTACCTTAGGCACTATGCTACCAGAGCTCCTTGATTACACAACAGTAGATTTTATAATGGTATATAGTATAAATCATTTTTTCTATATTGTAAATTTGGCTATCTATTTCTGAAAAGTCTGCTATAGAATTAATACACTGTGGTAGTTAAATCTGTGTGTCAACTTGGCTGGGCCTGGTTGAGTGGCTGGGCAGCTGGTGGTAGATATTCCCCATGATGAGACTGGCAATCAACTCCACGGTGTGATCTACCACAAGCAAGTGAGTAGCTGTTTTGGGATGTGGTCTGCTTCCTGTATATAAGGAGAAGCCCTGGATAAGTCTCCAGCTTAAGGCACACTTGAACCCTGCATGTAGCCATGTCATTGTTCAGCACCCTGCCATGTTCTGCCGACCTTGGGACTTTCAATGTACTTGAATTAATGGCCAGCTGTGTGGTTTGGTAACATCGGGCCTCTGCCATTTTATTTGTCAACCTTGGGCTTGTTAGCTTCAGCAGCCAGCAGCTTGCCTGAGTGAAGAGATGCCTCCAGCTTCAGTGAGCCGGGAGCAGGAGGCAGAACTAAAGCCCACAGTCGAGAGGCTTTCACCCAGCCCCTAGAGCCTGGCACTTTGAACTCAGCCTTCTAGCCTCCTGAACTGCAAGAGAATAAACTGTTTGTTAAAGCCATCCCATTTGTGATATATTCTTGTCAGAGTGGCACTAGGCAACCATAACATACACCTTGAAAACTAGACCAAGGGAAGGTCCAAATTAGGATTTCCTTTCAAGCTGCCAAAATTTTATGCACCATTAACCCAGCTGGGCATATTGGTAGGTATGTTAACATCTCTAGCCAATGTAATTAAAGTTTAACTTTTTCCTACGCATTAACAAAAGTTCTCTACTCTTCAGCTTGTATTATCTGAATGAAAAAAAAAATCTTAACTTTTCATAACAAAAGCCAGAGAAATGATAACAGAACCTCAGTTATAACATGGTCATAAAACATATGAACTTTCTGTTATACTGAGGAAGAAAAGGTGAAAAGTGGCTTTTATTCAGCACAATCCACAGGGGTGACAGTTTTGGCAGATGATGAGTAGTCACACAATGAACTACAGTGATGATTTTAAGTTCAGTAAGTGACACATTAAGTACTGCTATAGCACGGTTGTTCAATCAATCATTAGAACGCTAAGCAAAAAATGACTGTACAGAAGAAAAATCCCATACATGGAGGCATACAGCACTGACATCTTGCCAGCATACCCTGAGCGTCTATTCAACAAGCAACAGATGCAATGTCATTCTCACTCTAGGAAAAAATAAAAAATTCAAGTATCTGCATGATAAAAAACAAAACAGAACCCAGGAATATGACTGTCACATGTCAGTCACAAATAGGTGTGAGCTGAGAACTAAGAAAACCTTCAGAGCCCCCGTCAGGAAGGTGACCACCAAAACACACACTGCAGCATCAGTTACGGAACTCTGGTGACATTCATGAGCACAAACTCAGCTGCTGAAGTAGGAGTAGCTTCAACTCCTCACTAAAGCACTGTGGTTCATGTGCAAGGATTAGAGATTTGCAGACACTCACTGTTAACACAGGGCCTAAAATGTTTACGCCATTTAAGGAACACCCACATCAAACCTCAGAAACAAACATGTACAATGAAGTTATGGTTTGATATCTACTATAAATAATTATCAAGGCTGTGCTAATAATTTCCAAGGATTTCATTTTCAGTGTTAAAAGATTTAAAATAAAATAAAATAACAGATAGGAATAAGAATTTTAAAATTAGGTTGCTTTTATAATTAAAAGTTGCAATTATTACTTTTTTAAGAAAATATTTATTGTGTTGTTGTTAAGAATATACACAGTAAAACATACACAAATTCAAGTTTCTTCACATACAATGTTGTCACTCTGATTACATTTTTCAAGTTGGCAATCATTTTGACTCTCCTTCTCTAAGCTGTTCCTCCATCATGAACATAAACTCACTCCGCCGCCCAAGGTTCCTGTCTAATCTTTTGAGGACTGTAGTCACTTTGATCACATATAGATAGTTCTTAAAAGAGCATAATGTCAAGGCATGCTTTCTCTTACAAGTTAAGCTAAACTACTGTTTGGTTTTAAGAAGAATTCAAAGGATATTTTTGGTTTAAGATTTAAAGATTTTCTCAGAGCAATGGTTTCAGGGGTTGTTCTACCCTCCATGGCTCCAGAAAGCCTAGAGTCCTTAAGATGTTGAAATTTCATTCTGCATTTTTGTCCCTTCTGATTAGGATTCTGCTACAGAATCTTTGATCAAAATGTTCAGTAAGTAATGGTAGCTGGGCACTATTCAGTTCTTCTGGTCTCATACCAAAGGAGGTAGCTATTCATGCAGGCAATTAGCCACACATTCAAGGTCCTCTACCTATTTCTGACTCTTCTTCTTCTTCTGTTGTTCCAGGTGAATTAAGACCAATTGCTGTGCCTTGGATGGCTGCTTGTAAACTTTTAAGACCCTGGGCACCATGCAGCAATGAACCAGGAGGTAGAACAGAAGCACTGAAGATGTTATTAGGCCAATTAACTGGTAGGTCTCATGAAACCTTGAACCTTAAAACTCCAAACCAAGGAACAAAATCCCATGAGGTGTTTTGTTGCACACAAGCAGCCTCAGTAGTTACTCTTTTTTGTTTTTGTTATAAATATATTTATCACACAACTTTTGCCAATGAAAGTTGAAATTACTTGAATAATCAAAATGAAAACCAAAACATATTATTTCCCTAGGAATTGAGTAAATGTTATCAACTTCTGCTTTTTAATTGAGCAATATATTAAATATCCACAGGACAACACTGTCCTTAATATTTTCAATAAATTTTATTTTCTGGACTATGAGAAGAGACTGCAGTGGGTATTATTCTGTACATCTGCAGGAATAGTAGCTTCATCACATGAATGATGTATGAGATGAGCTACCGTGACAAAATGATAATCTATAAACCAAATCAAACTCAACCAATTGCTGTAGCATCTACTCCAACTCATGGCAATTCCACGTGTTTCAGACTAGAATGGCACCATGGGTCTTCTGCGGCTGTGACTGTTCAGAAGTAGGTCAGCAGACCTTTCTTCTGAGGTCAACTGAGTACACTGGAAGCACCAGCCTTTCAGTAAGTAGCCAAGCACTCAACCATTCGTGCCACCCAAGGATGCCATGTTAATACCCAAGGATCTAGTATATGCCATACATAAACTGTGGAAATGTAAACATACAGACTACAGCAAAATGAAACTTGCACATGCTTTGGAAAATCTACTGGTTCCAGTCCATATTTAAATTATTTGAAAAACTGGGTCAGAAGGTATTGACATTAAACGATTAAAACAACAAACAGCTAAGAAGAAAGGCATAATCAACAAGAAAATTATGTACTGCTTTAAGGAGAGAAAAAAAATCACTTCAAGATCAAAACCACACTCTGCTTTGTCATCATTACTTATGCTACACACATTGTTAAGTTTAAAGACACTAGTAGGTCTTGAACTTCAGAGGATTTACGATCCGAGTAAAAAAAATGCATGGTGCTGGCCTCTGTTATTTATGCCAATATCTGAACAATCCAGAACCTAGAAAACAAAATATCACTATCATCACTGCTTCTTTTAAATACAAATGCAAACAAAAAATTCAAATACTAGCTTGGACTACTCCATGGAGGACAACAAAAAATTCACGACTCATAAGATGAGAGGAAAATAGATGGCATTTGGTGGAGCTGTATGGTAGCCAATGAGTAGCCATAGGTCAGTCTTCTCTTGAGAAGGAGAGAAGGCTATGAGGTACCACCCTAGAGAACTTTGGGTCAGGATACAAAAGGAGTCAGATTTCCGTGATGAGATGCCCTGCTAGCCAAGACCTCTTATCTGAACTCAGCTCATATATCCAACATTTTATTCTCCATCTCTACAAAGATATCCAGTAAGAGTTTTAAATGTAAAATGAGTAGGACCATGCTTCCCAACTTGCTCACCAAGACACCCTGGAAAACTCACAGAGACACTTGGGATATTTCTAGGGAAACAAAGTGATACTCAAAATAGGTTGGATACCACATCAACCGCAATCTTAAAGTAGTTAAGCAATCATTGTTCAAAACACATGGAGGTCATACTACTTTGCTTGGACATCATACTTTAGGTAAGCTGAGTTTTGAGTCACTGTTATTAAAAAAAAAAGAAAAGAAAAAATTGAATTACTGCCCCCCCACAAAAAAAAAGTAGACAAGGAAATAAACTTGGTGATAACTAAACTTGTACTAAGGTTCAAGAAGTTGTGCAAAGCTCAATCCCTCCATTATAAACTAATGGTAGTAATTGAAGAAAGAAACAAAATATTATTTGTCTTCAATTTAGGTGTGTTATTTTATCAGCTACTTAATGGTTAAGACATAAATCTTATTGTGTTGTTTAGATTACTTAATAAATGGAACTGTAGTAAGTTAGAACATAAATCCTTATTGACTCATTTGAACCGAATGACCAAATAAATGAACTATTACATATTTCATTTGGATTAGGGACACCATGAAAAAATTACTAAGAAACCTCTGGCCCACATCCTATCACCATATATAGTTGAAATTCAATCACCTTTCTGCTCAGCATCCTAACTTTCCCCTTCCTGTTAGAGCTGAGCACTTAATCACTGTGCCACCAGTTCTCCTTCAAAGCGCATTGTTGCTAGGTGTCACTGAGTCTGTTCTAACTCATAGAGACCTCATGGACAACAGAATAAAATCCTGCCTGGTCCTGCGCCTCCTCACAATCGCTACTGTGCTTGAGCCCACTGTTGCAGCCAGGTGACAACCCATCCTGTTGAGAGCATCCCTCTTTTTTGCTGAACAATTACTTTACCAAGCCTAAGTCCTTCTCCATGGACTGGTCCCTCCTGATCACAGGTCTAAGTACGACAGGTGAAGTCTCACCAATCTCATTTCTAAGGAGCATTCTAGCCGTACTTCCTCCAACACAGATTTTTTTGTTCTTCAAACAGTCCATGGTACATTCAATATGCTTTGCCAACATCACAATTCAAAGGCATCCATACTTCTGTGATCTTAACTCATTGTCCAGCTTTTACATGCATTTGAGGCTTATCAACATGGTATAAAAAGACCCCATAGCCAAGCTCCTAATTACCTACATCTTCATCACCCTTCATCCATCCTTTACTTTTGGTGCATTTGCCTGAATACATAGCTTGTAGTTTTGAGAAGATGTCATAGTTAGCTTCATCTTGATACACTATTCTTTCTCTTCAGATGTCCACCTTTGCTCATCCTACTCTCTCATTCCATTTTAATGCCTTATTTGTCCTAAAGAGTCCTGGGGTGGTGCAAATAGTTAAACACGCCCAGCTGCTAATCAAACCGTTTAAGGCTCCAATTCACCCAGGAGTGCCTCAGAAGAAAGGACTGGTGATCTACTTCCCCAAAAATTATCCTGTGGAGAACAGCTCTACTGGAACAGGCATGCGGGCACCATGAGTCAGAGTCTACTCACCAGAAACTGGGTTTTGGTTACTTGTCCTAAAAGAATCAGAGTCTAGAAAAATAGTAAATAGAACAGGTTTTGAGATCAGATCAGTCTACTGTTTCTTGTGCAAATAGTCTATTAAAGCCATGATGTTGTTAGGTGCTGTCAAGTGAGTTTGACGCATAGCTATCCTATAGGATAGAGTAGCCCCATAGGGTTTCCTAGGCTGTGATCTGCACAGGACCCTGAATGAGATGGACTGACACAGTGGCTTCAACGACGGGCTCAAGCATGGCAACGAATGTGAGAGCGGTGCAGGAGCAGGCGGTGCTTCATTCTGTGGTACACAGGTTCCCTGGGAGTCGAAAATGAGTCAACAGCACCTAACAACAGCACTGTTCACAGTAGCAGATCTCCTTGTGTAACTTCTAGGTGGGTTTGAACCACCAACATATGGGTTAGCAGTCAAGGGCTTAACTACTGTGCCACTAGGACTCCTTTGTAACCTACAGCTTATTACAAAATGCTACACTGTCAACTGAGGGAGAGCTAAGTCTTATCTACGCACTGAAATATTTGGTCAAGTGTGTTTGTTGTGTAGCTAGAACAGAATACGGGAACATGAAATGTATCCAGATTCAGAGAGTGGATAGATTTGGGCTTGAAACCCACTTCCACTGCTTAAGAGATAAACAACTCTTAGAAATAGTCTCTCGGTGTTCTATAAAATGTGAATACTATCGTCTTCATAAATGATGACAAATAAGTCAGCTCTAAATATCCCATTCTTCTTTCCTTTCCTTGATGTTGTAGTTCTTCTGTGATGTTCAGTTGCCCTCAGCTCACAGAAACTCCATGCACAACAGAATGAAACGCTGCCTGGTCCTGAGCCATCCCCATGACTGGATGAGGATCATCCAACCCACAGGGCTGTCACTGGCTGATGTTCAGAAGTTGATCCCTAGGTCTCCTTCCTACTCTCTCTTCCTCTGGAAGTTCTGCTGAAACCTGCTTAGCATCATAGCAACACACAGGTCTCCAAC
>NW_006921998.1:1359803-1363061 GCF_000298275.1 Orycteropus afer afer
TTGAACCACCAGCCTTCTGGTTAGCAGTCAAATGCCTTAGGCACTACACCACCAGAGATATAGCTTGGGTCAAATCCACTCTTCCCCAAATCTAAAGCTATATATAGAATCTACGTAGGGAAAATGTCAGCTAAAACCTTGTTTGTATATGTGACTGGTCTTGATTATTTATTCCTAATATTAGGATAGAAATGATCAACACTGTCATTGCTTCATTTTGCCATGTTAGTATTAATTTATTAATATAGGAAATTTTATCTGTATTCCCATTATTTTCAAATGTTTCTATTAATCAGAAAAGGTGCTGTGAAACCTCTGCTTAATGGCATCATTAACCAGAGAAGTTGGCACATAGTATTAAGCAGATGTTCGTATAATTGAGAGATACAATTAGATGAAAACTTAAGGGAAGACAGTAGTTTTCCAGCAAAGTGGTTAATCATTGTTGTTGTTCTTATGCACCCTCAGTCCATTCTGATTCACAGTGACCCTACAGCACAGAGGAGAACTACCCCAAGGTCATTATACTGTACTCCTGTACTCCTTCTAGAAACAGACTGCCAGGTCTTTTCTCCCAAGGAAATGGTGGGTTTGAATTGCCAGCCTTTCGGTCATCAGCCAAGTATTCACCCACTGCCCCACCCAGGCTCTCGGAATTAATCATTAGTAATCATACAGTGTATGCATATCATGTCCCAATCTGTGTATATAAAGAGGTCTAATAATTGTTTCCAACCCATCAAACACAGAATGTTAGATATTATTATTCATTATGGACATTGCGAATCCAAAATTAATATATCATCTTAGATTTTGACTCCTAGAAACAAGAGCAAACACCCCAAAGTAAACCATCAAGGGAAAAAAAAAAATTATATGAAATTGCATGATAATATCTGACAATTAAAACACTCTGCTGCTGCAGTTGTTAAGGCATTTGGCTGCTAACAAGAAGGGCAGTGGTTCAAACTCACCAGCTGCTCCGCAGGAGAAAGATGAGGCAGTCTGCTTCTAAAAAGACTGACAGCCTTGGAAGCCCTGTGGGGCAGTTCTACTCTGTCCTTAGGGTCACTATGAGCAGCAGATTTTTTTTTGGTGGTTTGACAAACATTAACCAAAACAGCAACTAAAATCTGTCCATTCATAAATGATTACAGAGAATCAGGAGTTAAAGGCCCTGAATGCGGAATGTTCCTTTTACCAACAGACTGTCTAACTATTTCAGGTCCTCAGAGTGGCATACAATATAATTAATTAATAGCAATTAATCTCTTAGAAAAGCGTCTCTCTCTAGGAAGAGTTATTATCTAATGAGGTTATCCTTTTTGCTGATGTTTTTCAAACTTATGCAATTTGAGGAGGGTAGGGTCTTCTCTGTAAAATAAAGGCCTGACCACATCCCTCAATATAATCCCTTCTCCTCACCCATGACCACCCTTGGTGGTGTTCCAGGAGATTAATCTGCTGGTGGGTTTATTCCCTCACTACGTGCTGTGTTCTTCCTCTTCCTCCATTTGAAACAAGTCTACTGAAATGCACATGAAAACATATTTAGAAAAACACCAAAGCTACAGTCTACGAAACGATAGGTGGCGCTATTTAAGCAGCTTTGGCTATTACTTTACTGTCTCTGCAACAAGGCTAAGCTGTTGTGGTCTAAAGGCTGACTCATTATAACTTCTCATTCAGTTCCTCCTTACACAACAGAAGACACCACACGCTCCAAGGACGTGTGGAGGGGACAAACCCTGATGCACTGAGTTGATGCTGACTCATGGCGGCCCCACGTGGTACAGAGGAAACATCTCCACTAGATTCTCTTGGCTCTAATTTTACAGAAGCAGACCCCTGTCCTTCCATGGTGCTGCTGGGTGGGGGGTTTGAACCAACCATGTCAGGTTAGCAGCTGAAGCCAGACTACTATGCCACCCATCGTGTCAAAAGAGGAGATAATTCCTCTGCCTTCCCACTGCTAAATACTATGCTTCTAACTGAAGGTCAATGTCCTCCTTGCTCTTTACTTCAATATATTTTATTAAACATCTACAAAGTACAAGGCCCTCAGCACTTCAGATGCTATGGGGGCTCCTTAAGGCCTTAAGGCCTCTGTATTGGTTGGCCTCTCTGTCCAGCCCAGACACAGGTATAGTAACATCTCTGTCCTCCGTCAAGAATTTTTCAAAACTCCCCTTCCTGTGGGGTTTATCCTTTCTATTCAAAACAGAAACTGATCTCCCCAGTCCTCCTTATTTTCTTGTTTGCCCCCCCCCATTGAACTTATCATGTATTCCACACAATTGACTTATTAATCCTATTACTGTTTACTGTTTGCACAATGGCACTAAGCTGGTTTCTGGCAACAACAGCTCTGAACAAATATTTGTTGTCTATGTGAGCAAGGAGACCCCTGAGAAGCTGCAAAATCTCCAACTGCATTCTCAGGAGCCCTGAATCCCTTCCAGAAAAGTTAAATCATGCACACGTTGTGTTGGTTATTATGTTTTCATTATTGGAAACATTTGTTGTCCATATGGAATGTGGACTCTAGGTATTTTGTCTAAGCAGTCGATGAATCTCAATAATCTATTTCTTGATCAAGGGAACAATAGATTGTCGGGATCTGTTCTCCTAAAAAGGGATTGTACAGATAATAGAGAAACCCCTCCCTTCAAACAACATATTCTTTTTTTTTTTTTCAGATCGTGGGCCCATGAGAGCAATTTCCCTAAACATATGTTGCCATTACCCCACAGTAAGCTTCACTGTGTGAGTTAAGAAATGATGGGAACCCGCGTTGGCCCAGGGCTCCTTGTCCATTTTTCTTATTTACCAGGAGGGTGATGTGGGAGTCACGTTAACATAAACCCTCCATATTTCTGACTAAATGTGGTGCTGGGAATATCTTGCGCTAAAGCCAACATCAAAGAATCACGTTCAGGATCTTTTAGGGGCAGACTGCAGCCCCAGCTTAATTCACTCCGGTATCAGGGAAAGAAATTTGCCTTCACAAAGGGAGTCACTGTGTGCACCAAGGTATCTATTAGGGTAAAACCACAGACACTGTAGGTGAGGAGGATCGCACCTGCCTCTCTTTAGCAACAGATACTTAACAATACTTTTATCCTCTGTAATTCCAACACAAGGGAAGAAAAAATCCCTCTAGCAAACCTGTCAAACTGTGACAATCTGTAGGAGAATGATTTAAAAAGTGATGAGACACTGAAAATAAATTTAAATTAACACACACACACACACACA
>NW_006921998.1:1364196-1369655 GCF_000298275.1 Orycteropus afer afer
AAAGAAAATCATGTTCCCATGTCCTTAGATAGCATAAACACTTTTGAATGAAAAATGGTGCAGGTGTTATGCAAACACTGATAATCATGTTATGTGCGGAGGGTGAGGGGGAGAGGAAGTAGCCCTTTCCTCACTTCAAACACATGAAAACAATTCCTCAGTTGTGTTTATGGCTCCTATATGTAACTCCACACCTTCACATTTTAAACGAGGAACTAATTTCATCACGTTATTGTTGTCTGGTGCCGAGTTGATTCCAACTCATAGCAGCACTACAGGACAGAGGAGAAATGCCCCACGGGTTTCTGAGGCTGCGATCTTAACAGAAATAGTCTGCCCCATCTTTCTTCTGAGAAGCAGCTAATAGGTTCACACTGCCAAGCTTTTGGTTAGTACTCAAGTGCTTCACTTCTGCACCCCAGGGCTCCTGAGAAGTGGTAAATTTGGGGAGGCTCACTGGGAGAAAATGTGAGCTAGGGAAGCAACTGCAAATTGATGAATCCAATTGAGCTATCTGCAAACTCTGATGTGCTTAAATGCCACCATAAGATTAGGTCCATGGTTGAACCCACCAGCCACTCCGAAGGAGAAAGACGAGGCAGTCTGCTTCTGTAAAGATTTATAGCCTCAGAACCTCTACGGAGGTCGCTATGTGTCAGACTCCACCATAAGACTGAAAGTTGGTTATACACTATCCCTGGTTTAAAGCTGGAATACAGCTTGGTAAAGCGTGTCATGATAACTTCTATCCTAGGTATAAGAAGAAGGACATTCCAGGGAATGGTCCCTCATAGCAACCTTATATGAGAGTAAAACTGCACTAGGCTTTCCTAGGAGTTCTGGTGGCATAATGCCTAAGGCATTTGACTGGTAACCAGAAGGATGGAGGTTCAAACCCGCCAGACACTCCTCAGAAGGAAGATTGGGCAATCTACTTCTATAGTGATACCACCTCAGAAACCCAAGGAGGGGTTGCTATGAGTCAGATCTGATTCGACAGCAGTAAGTTAGTTAGTTTGTTTGTTTTTCCCTAGGCTTTCCTAGGCTGAAATCTTTATGGGAACAGTTCACCAAATCTTTTCTTCAGCTGTCTCCTCCAACTCATAGCAACCCTATGTACAAGAGAATGAAACACTACGAGGTCATGCACCAGCCCCACAATTGTTGCTATGTTTGATCCTATTGTCGCAGCAAGTCACTGTGTCCTTTCATCCCACTGAGGGTCTTCCTCTTTCTTACTGACCCTCTACTTTACCAAGCATCATGTCCTTCTCCAGGGCCTGGTCCCTCCTGATAACATGCCCAAAGTATGTGAGGTGAAGTCTTGCCAGCCTCACATCTAAGGAGCACTCTGGCTGTACTTCTTTCAAGATAGATCTGGTCATTCTTTCCGGGTCCTTGTGTATTTAGCACTTTTTGCCAACATCATATTCCAAATGCATTAATTCTTCTTTGGTCTTATTCATTGTCCAGCTTTGGCATGCACGTGAGGTGCAACTGAAAATATCTTTCATGGTTTGGGTCAGATATGCCTTAGTCTTTAAAGCGACAGCTTTGCTTCTGTGCACATATGTTCTGTGAAATAGGACATTATGTGATTTGGAAAGTGTGCAAACACCATAATCATAGACTAGTGCTGCTTTTCCTTTAAACATCATGAGCAAGCTTAGTGCTTTACCAGTGATCGTCAACAAGCTGTGAAGGATTTGTTTTTGTAGTTAGTCCTCAATCCACGTCATTAGCTATTTCTTCTTATCTGATATAGGTGCCTCTCACATTTGCTTTGTAACTTTCAGTGAGGCCCGTCAGTGGTTCAAAAGCTTGAAGTACTTTTTCTTCCTTTTTGAGGATCATCGTGATGGTCAAGTGAGACATACCTACATCGTGAACAATACCATCTGCTGATTTTCCCCCTGCGTGTTGTTTGATAACCTTTGGTTTCACTTCCAGGTTGATACTCCTCCTCCTTTTCCTCTATCTGCTGCCGTCTGCTTTTGCTCTGATTCGGCTCCCTCTGAGAGCCATGTTGCCCTTCACAGTAATATCAAACAGAGGTAACGCAACAACACTGAAGAGATACACAATACACAAGACGGGATGCTGCCACCCACAATTTGAAGTCAACACTGTTACATGCTAAACTTTTTAGACAGAAAGTGTAGTGCATATATAAGTTATCAAGGCCTATGTCTCATAGCTAATATATGTATTGTACCTTATAATATGCAATTGCTCTGTATACAAGAGACATGAGATACAAGCATTGTGTGCAGGAGGCTGTTGTATTCACTGCATCCCACTCTCCCACTGGGAATCCTGAACCCTACAGGGAACCACAGGTATTTATGTGTGAATGGACATTATGCAGCATATGACTACATTGAAAATTCGGTGTTTTGGCATCTACTCTTGTCCGATGCATCTTTCTCTTTGTCCTGTGTGGCAAGGGAAAATTTCAAAGAAACCAGGATCTGTCCGATAGCACTTTTCAGAAGGGTCTACACTCTCTGTTCAGATACCTCCAGAACAGAATGAGTAGGCAGTGCAAAGTAAGTCTTCTCTCAGTGGAGGGAGGGACAGGGAGAGGGCAGTGACACATATGGAATCATACAATGATTCAAGAAGGAATGCTCTACCTACTCTTCCCCCCTTCACCCAACTACATGACATTTTGGAAGACATAAACACACAGAGGCACTAAAAAGAGCCAAGGTGGCCATAGATTCAGGTCTGAATAGGTGGGACACAGGGCATTTTTAGGGGAGTTAATAGTCTCTATGATACTGTAAACTCACCAGCTGCTCTGCGGAAGGAAGACGGGGTGATCTACCTCGACAACCCAATGGGGGTCAGTATGAGTTGGAAAAGACTCAATGGCAGTAAGTTTGGTTTCTTGGTTTATGATACTGTAATAATGGACACATGACATTATGTATATATCACATCCAAGGAGGGGTCACGATGAGTCAGGTCCAACTTGACGCACATAACAACAACAACAAAGGATTGTACAACACAAATTGTGCACCCAAATATAAATAATACCAAAGAAGAACTCATGTACTTGAACTGTGTTGACAAAGGGCATTGAACAGTCCATGGACTTCCGGAAAAATGAACAAATCTGCCTTGGAAGAAGTACAGCCAGAATGCTCCTTAGAAACAAGAATGGCAAGACTTCCTCTCACATACTTTGGACATGTTATCAGGAGGGCCCAGTTCCCTGAGAAAGACATCACATTTGGTAAAATAGAGTGTCAACAAAAAGAGGAAGATTCGCAACAAGACAGATGGACACAGCGACTGCAACAGTGGGCTCCACGATGAGGATGGTGCGGGACTGCTCAGTGTTCCACTCCGTTCTGTTGGTGGCAGGGTCGCCATTAGTCACAGCTGACTCGAACACACAAAACGACAACATCAATGTGAACTATGAATTTTAGCTAAAGATAATGCACCCAACTGGTTCCTCCATTGTAACAAATGTAACACAGGAATGCAAGATGCTAATAATAAAAGAAATTATGTGCAGGGCAGAGGGGAGCATACAGGAACTCTGTATTTTCTGCAGAATTTTCTGTATACCTAAAATGTTTCTAAAATGCAGTCTACTAGAAAAAAGAAAGTGTACTTAAAGAATTCAGGGGCATGTTAGAGAACAGACAGTGTGTTATGGCTAATGTTATGTGTCAGCGTAGATAGGCTAAGATGTAATCACCTTCCATTTTGGGATCAGATTTGAGTAGCTGATCAGTTGCAAAGGGTATGTCCTTGGGGATGTGGCCTGCCTCCAGTATTTAAAATGGATGTTCTGTCAAAGCTTACTCTCTTTCTCCACCCTGCACTTTTCACATTGCCTGATCTCTTGTTCTTAGGACTTAAACCTGCAGTAGTCTCTGGTCTGCCACCTGACCTCCAGATTCACCAACCCACAAAACCCCAGGAGCCAGCAGAGTCCTCCAGCTTGCCACCTGACCTACAGATTTAGAGTCTATCAGCGCCTGCAACCATGTGACCAGCAAAGGTCTTCTGCCTGTTGCCTGACCCACAGATATGAGATTTGGGACTTGTCAGCACCCATAATTGTGTGAGCCACTTCCCTGAAGTCAGTCAGTATCTGTGTGTATGTATGCACGCATACGTGTATATGTGTATGTATGTATATGTGTGTATATATATGTGGGTATGTGTATTGTGTGTATAAATGCACACACATATATATTCACACATTACACATATATAGATACATACATACATATATATGTACATATATATGCATATATATATATATATATACACACACACACACACACACACACAGAGACATAAATATATACCACTGGTTTTGTTTCTTCAGAGAACCCAGACTAAAACAATGAAAAATTTAATTATATCTTCAGGTTTACTCCACTGAAAGAAACTCTGATTATTTAAAAATGCGAAGTGCTGACAACCACAAAGTTAGCATAGAGGCAAGTTCTCATCTCAGATAATAAATTATAAAGAGGTCTCAATCAGTTATCAGGACATGAAAACATTTTCCCCAGAAGAATTTAATGGCACAATAAAAAGCTTAACAGCTTTCATTTTAAATTAATATGAATAAGGATATTACTTATTCATACTCTATTTTTGTTTAAAATAAAATGTGAATTTCTAAAGCATGCCTACATATACATATAAGAATAATGGTTCTGTCACTTTAACTCTGAACTAACTCCCAAATAGGAAAAACTCCCAAGTAAAATGGAAATTTCCAGAAAGTTGGAAGCCACTGTATTTTAAGAAATATTGCTCAGAGGAAGTATTATTTCCTTTCTTTTAAAAATAGAAATGGTACCTATATATGACTTTGCTTTACATTAAGTTTATTCTCGCCTGTCCCTAAACCTGTGCCAGGAAAATCCAGTGCCATGCCCAGAATGGCAGAGTAAGGACTTCTGAAAATATGCAAGTCCATAAAAGCAACAATAACAACAACACACACTCTCAAAACCAACTCTTCAGAACTCTGAGAAATAATCAAAGGCTTTCAACAAGTGAGAAGAATTTATTCTAGGAAAATGACTGAATTTCAATAAAAATTGAGAGCTTTGTGTTATTTTAACTGGGCCTGTAAGTATCCTGTCATTCCCAGCTCCACAACAGGCTTGAAACCTCACAGTCTCACAACTGTGGTAGCTGTGCAAAAAAAAACCTAGCGCCCACTTACGGGGACGAACGGATTGAAAGGTCCCCAAACTCTATCCCCAGAGAACTATCACTCTTAGAACTGTCTATCAGCTTCAAGGAAAGGCACTCTTCACAGGACTTCTCTTTACTTGACCTAACTCAGAGCTCACTAAATAAAAGAAAAAGAAAAAAAAAAATCCTTAGTAAATTTGCCAAAGCAATCAGATAAATTACTTAATCTTTTAGTTGCTTGAAGCAATGGTAGCAGTTGGAGCAAACTGAAAGCT
>NW_006921998.1:1370666-1371227 GCF_000298275.1 Orycteropus afer afer
TCCCAGAGAAGAGAAGAAATAGTGACAGAAAGAATATTAGAAGATGGAATGGCTGAAAACTTTCCAGATTTGATGACAAACATTAAGCTACACATCCAAGAAGCTCAAGGAATTCAAAACAAGATAAACTCAGAGAGCCACACCTGCACACATCATGGTCAAACTGCCAAAAGTCATGGCAAAGAAAGACTCTTGAAAATAGTAAGAGAAAAATAACTTATCACCTGTAAGGGACCTTCAGTGAAAGTGACAGTAACTTCTCAAGCAAAACCCTAAAGGCCAGAGGCAGTGGGATGATGTATTCAAAAGTCTGAAAGAAAAAGCCCGTCAACCAGTCATTCTATATCCACCAAAGCTATTCTTTAAAATGAGGAAGAAATTAAGACATTCCCAGATAAACACAAACTAAGGTACTTAATTCATTGCAAAGAGACCTTTCCTACAAGAAATGTTAAATGAAATATTTCCAACTGAAATGCAAAGGAACTAAACAGTAGCTGGAACCCACACAAAGAAATAGAGACCATTACTGGCAATGGTGTTGTTGCTGTTATGTGCCAT
>NW_006921998.1:1374657-1379492 GCF_000298275.1 Orycteropus afer afer
TTCCATAGTGATACTGCCTCGGAAACCCAAGGAGGGGTCGCTATGAGTCGGGTTTGACTCGACGGCACATAACAACAACAACAACAACATTTGGTAACAAAAAGAAAAGAAGTCTGAAACAGGGATGTCTTGGTTCTCTGATGCTGCTGTAACAGAACCACCACAAGTGGATGGCTTTAATAAACAGCAATCTATTCTCTTACAGTTGAGGAGGGCTGAAGTCTGAGTTCAAAGCACACGCTCTAGGGGAAGGGTCTAGGTTCCTTGACCTTGGTCTTCACTCTGCTTCCTGTTACAGGCCCACCAGAGCTGGAGGCTTTTTCCAACTCATGCAGCTGCTGGCTTCTGAGGTTGATGAACTCAAGTAAAATGGCACAGTCCCAAAATTAGCAGACAACATGGCAGGCCACAGAGAAAAAGACTTGGCCAAATGCAGGATCCAGATGTGCCAAAAAGCTCAGAGATCTTTTGAAAAACTTCTCCTTATATACAGGAAGCTACTCAGCTGCTCCAGCGGATTCCACCATGGAGTTGATTACTAGTGTCATCATGGGGAATAATTACATCCAACTGCCCAGCCACTCAAAACCACAGCCCAACCAAGTTGACACACAACCTTAATGACCATGATGGGCCACAGGAAAGAGCTTTAAAAAGATATGCTAAGTGAAAGAATCCAATCACAAAATGCCACATATTGTATGTTTACATTGATATGAAATGTCTAGAAATGACAAGTCCACAGAGATAGAAGATTTGTGAGCAAAAAGGGGTCGGAAAGAGAAAGCCACTGGTAATGAGTACTCTTTCTTTCTGGAGTGATGAAAGTATCCTACAATTAGATAATGTTGATAGCTTCACAACTCTGTGAATATATTAAAACCACTGAACTGCACACCTGAGAAGTGTGAATTGTTTGGTATTGAATTATACATATCTCGATACAACAACAGTGCTAATGCATGACATGAGAGAAAAGATTAATGAGCAAATTCATGAAAATCACTTAGAAAGTGACTGGCATCATAGCATTCAAGGAGTATTACTAAAATTAGCTATTACTATTTGAAAATATAAATGTGTTCATCAAAATTTATTTCTACTTTACAATAATGTAATATAACCAAATCAAACCCACTGCCATTGAGTCAATTCTGACTCATAATGGCCCTACAGGACAGAGCAGAACTGCCCTATAGGATTTCCAGGACTATAAACCTTGTAAACCGACTGCCTCATCTTTCTGCCATGGAGAAGCTAGTGGGTTCAAACTGCTGACCTTTTAGTTAGCAACCCAGTGCTTCAACTACTGTGCCACCAGAGCTCTGTTGTAACTTAATATAGAACATTTAATTTCTCTTTTTCAGGCTGAATACAATATTCTCACCCACTGACTCATTAATCTATTCTTGAAAATTCCTAAATCTGCTTTTGTAAATGAGTATCGTTCATAGCAATGGATGTAAAATGTACTTCATTAGCCTAATTTCTAGAAAGTGCTAATTCTGACACAACTTCCTTAGTCTCCAAATAGGAACAATTTTTCTTCCTGGTACCATTATAATTGCTTTTCCCTCAACCCCCATTTAAGCCTTGTATTTTCTCATTTTACAGTTCTGTATCCACAGCGTTGGCATTCTTGGCTCTTCAAATTTAGCTCAATGATCTGTATAGTGTATGGTTCTTTTCTATTCATTGACTGGAGTACAGATTTTTCTTTCAACTAGTCTGGAGTATACTGGTATTCCAGCAGACATCCCAATTCATGCTGGCGAGTCGATGCTGTTGCTAGCTGCAGTGGAGTCAGGTCCGGCTCATTGTGACCACATAGAACAGAACAAAACACTGGTTGGTTTTCCAAGCTTCACGATCATCGGTACGTCTGAGTCCAGTGGTGAGGCTGCTGTGTCAGCCTATCTCCATGATAGTTTCCCTCCTTTCCACTGGCCCTCTCTTTACCAAACATGATGTTTTTCTCTAATGACTGGTCTTTCTCGATGACATACCCTAAGTATAAAGTGAGTTGAAAAAGTCATCACCTTTGCTTCTAAGGAACATTCTGGTTGTATTTTTTTCTAAGACTCATTGGCTTACTGATGGCTCTGCCAACCTTCTCTTCTGCGATGGAATTTGAGATTGCTCTGAGGTCTCTAAACGACATTAAAATCTTAAAACTAACCACAAAACATGAAATAAAAATAAATGTTTTGCTTGAGAAAGATGTGGGTATTGTTAGCATTATTGTAAACTTATCCTCATATAAAACATACTTTAATTTTTAAATTTTGAGAAACTATTTTTTTTCATGTGTGTCTTATCCTAGTAGGTAGGAAAAATAATAACTTCCTGATTCACAGCATGTTTGAAAGGAAAAACTAATTAATAGCTTTGAAGCATTCAGAAAGCATGAAGTATTATATACATAATAACTATGTAATCTCCTAAATTAGGTAACTTGTGTTTGTTAGCATATATTGATGAACAATATCTTCTCACAGTTGATTTGGGGGCTTCTTTGATTTGGGAGCTCTGGTGGTGTAGTGTCTAAGGCATTTGACTGCTAAGCAGAAGAGCGGCAGTTCAAACCCACCAGCCATTCCTCGGAAGGAAGGTTGGGCAATCTACTTCCATAGAGATACCACCCCAGAAACCCAAGGAGGGGTTGTTATGAGTCGGGATCGACTTGATGGCAGTGAGTTTTGTTTTGTTTTATTTTTTGATTTGGGAAGGGAATTTTGTTTCTTTCTTATAAAAAATGAATATGTGGATGAACGGATAGAGTATAAGGCTAATTCTGAAAAGAAGTTGTCATATAATGAATTGAAGGATTAAGAAGAACCTTGACAACCATGTAGTACCATTCACTCACTGCCATGGAATCGCATCTGACTCATAGCGACCCTCCTTGGGTTTCCGAGGCAGTATCACTAACGAAGTAGATTGCCCCATTACTGACAAAAAAAAATGAAAGCCCTAAAACATAAGTGTATTATGTGTCACCAAGGCTGGTTCGCATGCTATCTGAACATTTGGGCTCCAATTGCAACCTTAAGGTTGCAGCTGACTTTAAAGCAAACGTATAAAAGCAAGCAGGAAAGATCTCCTGTAGACAATTAAGCTCTTATATGTTAGAATTTTATTTTATTTTTTTATTGAGGACAAGCACACAACACTGTCTTCTGCACTTACCCTAACGTACCGTTAGAAGCAGTGTTTGGCTTGTTGTTACTCACTGTTTATGATACTAGTCATGTTTTTTAAAGTGCCTTGTTGTTGCTGTTGTTATGTGCCATTGAATCAGACGTGACTTATAGCGACCCCTCCTTGAGTTTCCGAGGCAGTTATCACTACAGAATTAGATTGCCTAACCTTCCTTCCGAGGAGTAGCTGATGGGTTTGAACCGCCAGGCTTCTGGTTAGCAGTCAAGTGCCTTAGGCACTATGCTACCAGAGCTACTTTCAGTTAAATTTCATATTCTTTGCATTTCTAAACACACATAGATATAGGAACCACAGACTATATACATCATTCAACTAAATTTGAATAGCCAGTATTGCCAACATTGTGAATACACACCCACTCACTGCCGTCCAGTCACTTGTGACTCATAGTGACCCCTCCTTGGGTTTCCAAGACAAAGAAGTATAAAATGAAGAAATATAAGGCTCAAATGGAAAAAAAATAAAAATTATTCCTGAGTGGGAAGAGGAAAGAGCAAGAAAATAAAATAAAAAACTATAAAATTAAGGTAAACCAAAAAAAAACCCACTATCATGCAGTCAATTCTGACTCACAGAGACTCTACAGGACAGAGGAGAACTACCGCACAGGGTTTCCAAGGCTGTAATCTTCACCCGAGAGGACTGCCACATCTTTCGCCCATAGAACAGCTGGTGGGTTCTAATAGCAACCTTTTGGTTAGTAGCTGAATGCTTCAACCACTGCATTACCAAAGCTCAAAACTAGGGATAGCTTGTGTTGTTGTTGTTGTTATGTGCCGTTGAGTCAGACCCGACTCATAGCGACCCCGCCTTGGGTTTCCAAGGCAGTATCACTACTGCCCCATCTTCCTTCCGAGCAGTGGCTGGTGGGTTTGAACCGCTAGCCTTTTGGTTAGCGGCCAACAGCTTAGAGAATTGGAAAAAAAAAAGCTCTGAAAAAGGCCAGCAAGCTAAGAGAAGCCAGTCCCTCAGAAAGGTGACTGAGTCATCCACAGGGTGGCCAGTATACAATGAAAACTGGACTATCAAGCAGTAGAGTTTGGTTACAACCCTAAATACATCACTCACAGGTGAGCATTTAGCACCTTTCTGATTATCTTCAGTGCTCATGAAAACATCAAGCCCTACTACTCCCACACACTATCAAGGCAGCTTAAACTGTTTCAGAAACCAAACAAGCATTTCCCATGAAGATTCAAAGCCTGACTACAAGAGCCATGAGCAAAACCCAATTTTCAATCCTGAAGTGTCCTTAATTGATATGTTTAGAGGTAATATACTTCCATGCTTTGACTACTATGCTAGTAATAACTCCTGGTACCATTCCTCCCTCCTGAACACACATGCCACCTCTTTCGTGTGGCCTTCCAGACAGTACAAGCTCCTCCTTTTCCTATGCAGTAAACACACTTAACAAACATTCCCACTGAAGGAATTCTTTTCATTGAACTATAATGCAATGTAATTTATTGTATACAATTACATAAAATTATAATTGTTGTTGTTGTTGTTGTTGTTGTTTTGCCATCGAGTCGGCCCCGACTCATAGCGACCCCTCCTTGGGTTTCTGAGGCAGTATCACTACGGAAGTAGGAATGCCCAACCTTCCTTCC
>NW_006921998.1:1380337-1381200 GCF_000298275.1 Orycteropus afer afer
CTCTCTCTCTCTCTCTCTCTCAAACACACACACACACACACACTTCTTACAACCCTCTTATTTTCAGTTCAAAGCCCAGTTCAAAATTACTTATCCATTACAGCATTTTCTCATTATGTCTCAGTCTACTTTTAGGTTTTCTCTATCTTGCTTTAGTGTCAGTCCTCATTTCTATCATTTTATCATGCTATTTAATGAACCCCTAACACCTAGCAGAGTGCCTAGTCCAGAGCTGAAATCTACTAACTATTGTTCAGATTTATGTGGTTATTTATTCTAATTTTACAAGCACAAACAATTTTTAAAAGGTGAGTTATCAACCACTTATTCTATCTTTTTATTCTTATGAAAGCTGGCAATTAAAGGTAAATAATGATTTAAAAATAGTCTAGCTGCACAGTGAAAATGTAGTTTTTTAAATAACATTTTTGAACCTTATAGCACATTTGAGTAGTATTTCTCATTCCTTTTAACTTCAAAAAGTATTCGTTTAATATTTAAAATATTCAAAACAAATTCCTCCCATTTACCTAAATTCCTTTATTCTACTGGCTATCAAAAAAGAAATAATGTGAGGGTTCATAGTTCTGGGTTCAAATTCTGTCACTCACAAAACATTTTTATGTGCCATTCATCAAATTACATCATTTTTCTGAATAGGATCTCAAACACACCAGAAGCTACTGGACTCTCACTGGTATTCAAAATGGGTTTACCAATGGAAGCTCCTATTTCCATTGAAATCATTCAGCAAATTAAGGTGAATATTGCTCCTTGACCACCCCTAACACTACCTCCCCTAGAAATCCCTGATGCACTTACGAGAGGTCCTTGGATTTCCTAAAACACACTGTGATGACCAC
>NW_006921998.1:1381890-1413385 GCF_000298275.1 Orycteropus afer afer
TTTTCCAGTGAAATGAAATAATCTACTTTTAATTTTTAAACAAGGAACTCAATGGTTACTCACTTGGCTACTGAACTAAAGGTTTGTGGTTCGAACCTACTCGGTGCTTGTGGGAGAAAGATCTAACAATCTCCTCCCACAGAGATTACGCCAGAGATTACCCTGTGGGGCAGTTTTGTACTCTGTCACATGGGGTCACTTTAAGTCTAAACAAATAAGCAGATAGAGGGAGAAGGTATCATTCCTAATTAGCCAGACCTCTGCTGGTCCATGCTTAATGTTATAATGTAGTAAAATAATCTGGCAAATGTAGATGTTAGAAGCAGCTTCATTAGAAAGTCAGGAAAAGGCTGTACCGGTGCATGTCCGCAGTATATATTTGCTAATTAAAGCCATATGCCTCAATCACTCTGGAAAGAATATGAGTAACAGGAGAGGGATGAACAAAGAAACTAGTTTAGAAACTTGTTGCTTGGGATGGCTTGAGGTATAACCACAGTCATATGCTGCATCATGTCCTTCTGAGCAACGTCCAACTGCATGTAAACCCGTGGGTCCAAACCCAACAAAGTCTATTACATTAAATTCCAAGCACATACAATGGCTGGGAATAACAGGAACTACTATGCAACACGCATCCAAACATTATTATTATTATTATTATTACTGCATTGTTGTGTTATAGATGTTTTAGTTTATCTGGAAGTATTTCTTTAATGGCTTTATGCATAGAAAGGTAAACTATATACTGAGACAAACATTTGACTAACTGACGTTAGATATGAATCATACCTAATTGTTCTGACTTACAGACCAATTCAACTTAAAGACAGACGAAGGAACAGAACTCATTTGTAACGTGAGGACTGCCTGTATGTAACACGATGTTTGCACAACATCCAAATGATGTAACAGCCTATTTTACAGAATGTGTCATGGATGTTAAGCCATGCATGATTGTATATCACAACGGTGTCACCCCTCTTTAAGATGAAATTTAAGTTTTCTGGAAGCAGTGCTCAGTTCCTAATAAGATATTGTTAGGGAAAACATAATCAATATTGTATGCTTTAATCTCAGAATCTAGAAACCAATAAGATTTATCAAGCTTTCCTTTACCCCATAGAACACTGAATTTTGTGCTTTGGGAAAAATACTAGAAAGATAAGAAAACAGAGTCTAAGATATAATTAAAACATTTTCTACCTGGACAGTCAGAATCTACTCTCATACTTTAAAAAAAAAAAAAAGCTTTCAATATGTCATATAAATAAGGTTAAATTAACAGAGTGAAAACTGAGTAGATGTTTCCAAGAGGATTTGGAGTAAGTCATTTATAGCAGGAGCTCTGATAGCGCAGTGGTTAATGTATTCAGCTGCCAACCAAAAGGTAAAGTTAGAGCCCACCAACTGTTCCTCAGGAGAAAGATGAAGCAGTCTGCTTCCAAGAACATTTATAGCCTTGGAAACCCTAAGGGGCAGTTAGTTCTCTGTCCTGTATTGTTGCTATGAGTTAGACTAGACTCTGCGGCACTGGATTTGGCTTTGGTTTTAGAATTCATAGGGGCTTTGATGGCTCAGTAGTGGAATTCTCTCCTTCTATGCATTAGCCACTCCTCAGAAGGAAGGTTGGGCAATGTACTTCTATAGTGATACCACCTTGGAAACCCAAGGAGGGGTCGCTATGAGTTGGGTCCGACAACAACAACATGCAGTAGACCAGGTTAGATTCCTGGCCACAGCACATCACCATATCTACCTCCAGTCTGTCAGTGGAGGCTTTGAGTGTTGCTATTTGACTTCTAACCAGAAAGGTGCTGGTTCAAACCCACCAGCCACTCACTGGAAGGAAGACTGGGCAATCTCCTTCCGTAGCATTCTCAAAAACTCACTGCCATCGAGTCGAATCTGACTCATAGTGAGCCCTCCTTGGGTTTCCGAGGCAGTATCTCTCTGGAAGTAGATTGCCCAGTCTTTCTTCCAAGGAGTGACTGTTGGGTTTGAACCACCGGTCTTCTGGTTACCACCTAGGAAATCCAAGGAGTGGTCAATGAGTCTAATTGACTCAACAGCGGTGAGGTTGGTTTGTTTTGCTATGTTGCTGAATAGGTTTCAGAGGAGCTTCCCAACTAAGACAAACTGGGAGGAAAGTCCTGGTGATCTACTCCTGAAAATGAGCCCGTGAAAGCCCTATGGAGCAACTGTCCAGTCTCCACACAGGATGGGGCAACCCTGCATCCCACATGGAGGCTTAATGAGTAGGGGGAAACGCGACAGAAGCTAACAACACTAACTGACAGTTCACTAGATTAAGTCACCAAAAGAGGTTAGACTTAAGGCCAGTGCTGAAGGACAAGACAGAAGCAGAAATGGTTGAAAAGCAAATGAAATGCCTGCAAATACAAAGAGACCTAGAGGGAAGAAAAAGAATCAAAGTTGGAAACTAGCAAGGTGAGTACTTAATACTTCCTAGCTCTGGTGGCATAGTACATAAGACATTTGGCTGCTAACCAAAAGGCTAGCGGTTCAAACCTACCAGCCACTCCTCAGAAAGAAGACCGGGCAATCTACTTCCATAGAGAAACCACCTCAGAAACCTAAGGAGGAGTTATTATGACTCAGAATCGACATGACAGCAGTGAGTGTGCTGGTGGGTTTTTTTTTTGTTTGTTTCAGGTATAAATGTCTATATTAGACTTGGTAGGACTAAGAAAGTTTGGGCCTGTGATTCAGGAGAGTTAAAATGCTTCAAAATCCCTATATCATCAGGGTTCCTTAGACCACTGATTTAAAAAAAAAAAAAGCCAAACTGAGTCATTATACATTTTTAGTTAGAGAAATGTTTGGGTAGAAGGAAAAATAACAGCAAGGCAAGATACACCAGTGTCTGAGAAAAGCTGTGTGATGATTAAAATTATCCTAAGTATATTTAGATACTAAACAACTTTACTTGCAGATTGAATCATCCCTAAAATGGAATTCTTACAACCACAAATGTCAGAATATGCAGTTTACTTTTTTACTCAATTTATACTTCAACTACTTCCAAAACACAATTTTAAAGGGCACTGTTTTGTTTCTCTAAGGAGCTCTGGTAGTGCAGTGCCTAAGGCATTTGACTACTAACAAGAAGGTTGGTGATTCAAACCCACCAGCAGCTCCATGGAAAGAAGATGGGACAATAAACTTTCATAAAGATTTACCACCTCAGAAACCCAATGGGGTTCATTATGAGACAGAATTGACTGAATGGCAGTGAGTTTTTGTTTTGTTTTGTTTTTTGGTTTTGGTTCTCTAGTGCTGCTCTAACAGGAATATACCACAGCTGGATGACTCTAACAAGCAGGGATTGATTCTCTTACAGTTTAGGAGGCTAGTAGTCTGAGTTCAAAGTACCAGCTCAAGGAGCTGCGTGAAGGCCCCTCAACCTTGGGCTTCAGCTCTGCCTCTTGTTCTCACCCTACTGAAGCTGGAAGCTTCTCTTAACTCAGGCAGTTGCTGGCTTCTGGGGCTGACAAACCCAAGGTCAACAAGTACAATGGCACCGTCCAAAGATTATCAAGCAGCATGGCAGGCCACTAGTTAAACATTCCCAAGATTAGTAGACAACATGGTAAACGACTGATGACGCAGCCAAATGGATGATTCAGATGTGCCAAGAAGCTAGAAACTCTTCTTAAAGCTTCTCCTTATATCCTAAAAGCAGACCACATCCCTATGGCAGGTACTCCGGCACTCAAGTAGATTACACCATGGAGCTGATTGCTAGTCTCATCATGGAGAATACAACATCCAGCTGCCCAGCCACTCAATCAGGCCCAGACTAACTGACACATAATCTAAAGTACCAGAGGCACCAAACAAAAAACACACCAAACCCATAGTCATTCTGTTGATTCCAAGTCATAGCAACACTGTAGGACAAAGAACTGCCCCATAGTGTTTCTAAGACCATAATCTTTATGGAAGCAGACTGCCACATCTCTCTCCCACAGAGGGACTTGTGGGTTTGAACTCCCCATCTATGGTCAGCAGCCAAGTGCTTAACCAGTGTGCCAGCAGGCCTCTTTTACAGAGCATAAACATGGTAAAATCATAAAACAGCCCTGAAATTAGAGTGGAGGGTAGGCAAGAACATACTAGGAACACTTACCTAAGAAAAACTACTGCCATTAACACAAAACTAAACTCTGAATTTCTGTCAGTCAAAGCCAAAGCAAAATAAGATAGATTTCTTTCATTCTTTTATTCTATCATGAAACAAATATTTATTGATCATATAAGCATGTGTAAAATTATAGTCAAATATAAAAACTAAGGGAGATCTGATGGTGTAGTGCCTAAGGCATCTGACTGATAACCAGAAGGCTGGAGCTTCAAACCCACCAGCCACTCCTCAGAAGGAAGATTGGGCAATCTACTTCCGTAGAGATACAGCCTCGGAAACCAAAGTAAGGACTTGTCTCTATGAGTCAACTTGACTCGACGACAGTGAGGGTGGTATTTTCATATATAGGGGTGGGTTTGTATGATATAACCCTGCCCTGTAGAGCAGAGTTATTTGGGTCAGGGTTGGATATGAGACTCAAGTTGTCCATAAGGTGCTTTTTTCCAAAAACATCTTTCTGAGTCATCCTCATGCCTTTACACTGTTCCCTTGAACAGAAGTAAGCCCAGCTTGAGAGCAGTTACAAGCAATCTTCCACCACTTTTCTTCATGTTTGGGGTAGAGGCAAGAAGATGGAGAAATCTAGCAGAAGGGTGAGGGAAAACCCACTGCCATCAAGTAGATTCATGCTCATAGTGACCCTATAAGGTCCATAGGATATCCAAGGCTATAAATCTTTACCAAAGCAGACTGCCTCATCTTTCTCCCAAGGAGAGGCTGGTGGGTTCAAACTTCTGACCTTTTGGTTTGCAGCCCAGTGTTTTAATCATAGCACCACCAGAGCTCCTTAGGTGAGGGGAAGAAAAGAGTCAATTTTAGGATGGGAAGGAGGAGCAGGAGAAAAGCAAAAGGGGAGGAGAGAGGGAAAAAGGACAAACAGGTGTTAAGAAAGGAAAACAGGTATTAAGAAAGCACCAACAGGTGTTAAGAAAGGAGAACAGGAGTTAAGAAAGGACGAAAAGGCTGCCTGCTTCCTGATGGCTTTTCAATTGCTGATTCCACTTTCATGGCTTATTACAGATCTACACTTTTTTGCCTCTAGGTGCATCATTCTACTGTTTCAAGGGTCTTCTAGATGAGCATCCCCATAATTCCTTTCACCACTTGGCCCTAATGGTGAGCAAAGCCAGGAAACGACCTGGCCAGACGAGCTGCCCCCCAACAGTACAACATGCTGGCCTGTCTAAATCGCCTCACTGCTCTGGGATTCTGGGAGTAACAAAGGCAGCACTATCCTTCGTAGACCATGGCTCCTGCTCTCTTCTGCAGTCATCCCATAAGCCAGTGGGTGGGTCTACAAACTGGTTTGCTTGTGCTGTAATGACTGGATTGAATTGTGTCCCCCTAAAATATGTGCTAAAAATCCTAATAGCTACACATGTACATATAATCCCACCTGGAAATGTCTTATCTTTGTCATGTAAATAAGGTCATATCAGTGTAGGGTGTGATTTAAATCAATCACTTTTGAGATGTAAAAGGGGCAGCTTCAGTAAAGAAGGTTCAAGGCAAATGAAGAACACCAAGGAAAAGAGGAACAGAAACTGAAGAGTCAAGAACCTTCCCACAGACAGAGCTGACAGAGAAAGAATGCCTCCATTCTGGGACCTGAATTCAGACTTCCAGCTTCTGAAACTGCGAGAAAATGAAGTTCTGTTGTCTTTAAAATTACCTACTCGAGGTTTTTCTGTCACAGCAGCACTTAGAAGCTAAGACACTGGCCAAAGTTAGAAATGTTTTCGCTTTATTTTTGTACACGGTGTTTTGTATTTGTTTTTCATTTTCTCCTACACTGAGCCTCACAGTCTTACTACTTTTTCTGCTCTGTGTTCAATGTTTCTGCTTAGCAAAATTTCAGTTGCCATTAAAGCAAAGTTCTCCAAAGTGCCAAAGGGTCATGTAATGAACTTTCAAATTAAAAATACTGTCTTAACTATAAATGAAATAGTTCAGTGACTATATACTGAACACTTTCCATGTGCTACATATTGTACATTACACGGGAAGATTTAAAGAGGAATTGCAACAGCACAGTAACTTACAGTAATCCTCAAGTGACGTTAAGTTCATTTAGCTTCTAAAGGAGTCTGTCTACCGGTTTTAACTATGATGATTTTAGACAGCCTATTGAGTACATTTTCTATCTTTAAACAGGGTCTACCAAAAAAAAAAAAAAAAACCAACACCTCACTGTCATCAAGTAGATTCCAACTCACAGTGACCCCTGTTGGGTTTCCAAGGCAGTAAATCTTTACGAAAGTAGATTTTCCAGTCTTCCTTCTGTGGAGTGGCTGGTGGGTTTGAACCGCCAACCTTCTGGTTATCAGTCAAATGCCTTAGGCACTATGCCAGCAGAGCTCCTTAAAGTGGATCTACAGCTAACTGAATTAGAATGGAATTTTCCTCTTTGCATAGAATGTTAGGGATAAGTTCCAGTTTGGCTCATCACTTGTACTGTATCTTGTGAATATATATGATCCTTATTCTCCTCCATTTATCTTCCTGAGAAACACAGAACAAAACTAAACACAAGACTGACAGGCTGCTACATGTATGTTTTTGCCTTAATGTAAAAAAAAAAAAAAAAAAGTTTTGAATCTTGTTTATTCAATTTATAGAACTAAAAACTATTGATTTGAAATATGAATATGTAGATGTGTATATGTACAAATATGTATTCTGAGATATTGTTTCCTATTCTTTAAATGTCTACATTTTCATTCAGAGACAGAATTCCCTTCAGGCCTTTGTATATATTATTCCCTTCAATTACATTTAACTGAAATGGATGGGATACTTTTGCCTGGAATGCAAGATATCATAATCTTAATGCCGATAAATGGGAGCTCTGGTAGCATAGTGCCTAACGCATTTGACTGCTAACCAGAAGGCTGATGGTTCAAACCCACCAGCCACTCCTTGGAAGGAAGACTGGGCAATGTACTTCCTTAGTGATACTGACTGGGAAACCCAAGGAGGTTTGAGTTAGATCTGACCCCATGGCAGTGAGTTTGGTTTTTCAGTTTGAAACAGAGATACATACTCTGCAAAGTTGTGGTCACAATATATTTTTTAACTGAAATGTTCTACAGAGAAAAGTCAATTTTTAGTAACTTTGCCAAAGTAGGAGGTGCCTGCTCTAATTTCCATACCTTCCAGTCACACACAGAAAGGAACATATTTAAACAAAGCTTCTTTTAGTCCTGGTCCTTCCAAAATGGAGATAACAGAATTGCCTACATCATAGTGTTTTTAGGAGAATCTAAGGACACATTTCCATGAAATATTTTATAAATTCTAAAGCATCTTAAAAATGGTACTTACCCAAGTAATACACTGACATATAAGATTCCTTCTGCAAACAGCATGTCCCCAAGAGCTGGTGGTTAGAAGGTGACGCAATCCTGACAAAAGGTAATAAGAGTCCAGGATGTTCAATACCATTAGTCTGTGAAGTCCTAAGAGGCCATCATAAAAAACCATAAGGAAGTCTTGTTCTAGACGCCACAGGGAATTGAAATGGGGCTCAGCCATTGGCTTTCTCTTCCTAGAGCTTATTCGGGGGTATAAGGCATAAAACAAAAAGATTAAAGAGAATAATGTATGATCACTCTTAAAGAAATACCATAGTTATTATGTAAAGACAATAGGGTCCCAGAGGAGTTGAATGGAAATGAGACGTAAAGTTGCACTTTGAAGAAATGGTGGGAAAAAACAAACAGGAAGTAAGACAGAAAATATCATAAGCACAAGAAAGCCTGCATTTATAAAGGGCTGAAGGATGGAGAAGACATTCTGGGGAGAGAAGAAGAATACTAGAAGGCTGGAATCCGACGGGCCTGCACTGGAGAAGGTAACAGCCCAGCTAGTGCTCAGTGTTAGTCTACAGCACTGGGTCTTGACTACTTCAAAATCATCTGCCTGCCTGGGCCCTCACGTTTATCACAGTAGAGCCGTCCTCCACAGGGTTGTCAGTGGCTGATTTTTCAGAGTACTCTGCTAGGACTTTCTTCCAAGGCACCTCTAGGTAGATACAGACTTGCAACCCTTTGGATAGCAGTTTATCAGGTCAAACATTTGCACCACCCAGGTAATCCCAACCTACTATGACGCCAAAACCAAACCCACTCCCATCGAGTTCATTCCAACTTACAGCAGCCCTGGAGGACAGGGCAGAACTGTCCCATAGAGTTTCCAAGGCTATAAATCTTTACAGAAGCAGACTGCTTCATCCGTCCCCTGCAGAGCAGCAAGTGGGTTCGAAACATTAACCTTCTGGTTACTAGGTGAATGCGATAACCACTGTACCTCCAGAAATTCTTAAACTATTAATGCATAAGAATCACCTGGAGGGCTTGTTAAAAAACAGCTTGTGGGCGGGGGGAGGAGACCCATCTCCAGAGATCTTTATTGTCAGTAGGTGTGGGGTGGAGCCTGGTAATCGGCATTTCTAACAACTCCCAAGGATGCTGGTATTGTTGGTTCAGGAAGTAGGTTTTGCAAAATCATTGTCCTCTAAGAACAATCAGCCTACTTAAAATTGAAGCAGAAGATTAAGAACACAACTAAGCTAAAAGTGATTGATTTGGCAGGTAATTTGTAGAGGAGAGACTATAAAAGCAAAAAAAAAAAAAAAAATACTAATACAATAATTGGGGAATGAAGCGGTAGTCATAGTAAGGTGTTGCTAGGGAGATACAAAGAGAGCTTTACTCATGTGCATGTCACACTTTGTGGATCGTCCCTCAAGATTCCAATAGAGTGAATGACAAGAAGTATTGCACAGTATTTCTCATACATTCTCTCAGAAAGGTACCTCATCTGTGAAAGGGTAACTATCGGTGACCTGTTGCTGTTAGCTGCTGGTGAGTTGATTCTGACTCACAACCCCACGTGTGCAGGAAAGAGTTTGCAAGGCAGTGACCTTTGAGAAGCAGATCACCAGGCCTGTCAGCTGAGGGGGCTCTGGGTGGGTTTGAATCACCAACCTTTCAGATAAGAGTTATCACTTAAGCATGTTTACACCACCCCGGGATGTCATATTGGGCCCTACTGCCAGGGGATTAACTTTAAGTGTTTAGGTCTCTATGCTATAGGGTTAGGAGCCAGCCATTTGGGGGTAGAGTCTTGGATGCTTGGTAAAGGCATTCAGACTTCAGGGCCCCTTATTTTCTACAAAGACTAGAAATAGCATGGCCAATAAGGAGTTCCTGCTACTTTGGTGTTGTTGTGAGGTGCTGTTGAGTCACCTCCAATTCATAGCGACCTTGTGTACAACAGAATGAAGCAGGGTCTAGTCGTGCACCATCCTCACAAACTTAGCTACGCTTGAACCCATCACCACAGCACTGCAATCAATGGTGGTTCCTGCTCCCAGCACAGGCAACCTGTAGTGAAAGACAGGCATGGAGAAAGCAAGAGAAACATCAGATATGAAAGTCACTGTAGACAGAAAATCAGAGAAAGCAAGAGAAGCATCAGATACGAAAGTCGCTGTAGACGGAAAATCAGCAGAACGCCAGCAGTTTGCTGACTAAGTGACTCAGTAGTTTGTAGCCTCTTTGGGAACTTCTGGGATCATGATCAGAAACAGGAAGACCAGGAGTTAGTTTACAGGAAAGGTGATGAGCTTGGCTTTTATATTGTTGAGGGAAGTTGCCTGAAAAACAGAAAAGAAGGTGTGTCTAGCATAGCATTCGATAAAAAGCGTAGAGCTTACAATATGGAGTGAAATAGGATACACAGATCTGAAAGTCATCTACATACATTATTTGATGGCCTACACGTATTTGAAGGCCTACATGATGTAGTAAAGGAGGAGAGGAGATTGAGAAGGAAGCTTGAAAGAGTTGAAGAAAATCCTTTCATTAACTTATGGAAACATGGGCGAGGAAAAGAGAGCAGTGAAGGTGAGGGAATGTAAGAGATTTTGAGGCCATCACAATTGGAAGTAAGAACGGCTATCAAAACACAACCTCAGCCAAGAGGCAGAGAGAGGCTGAAGTGTGTTAGCCAACAGAAGGGGAGAAGGATGAGTGTGTGAAGGCACAACTGAGGAAGCCAGGTTCATGATGAATGGAGGACAAGAAGATCAAGGGAATTTTGAAGGCAGAGAGGAGTGGAAAAGGAAAAACTAGGGCTATGCAAAGCCTGAAGGGGGAGTATCTGACAACATGATGGGCAAGACGGATTCACTGATTCAAATGTTACGGAGATTCTCTGTCTTCTGAAAGAAGCAGGTAGAATAAAGGGCATGCGATTTTGAAGAAAATGGAAGACATATTTCAGGATATTAAGTCAGATGCTTATCTAACTAACAGTGAGATCATTTATGAGAGTACTGAGTCTACATTGGTCCTAGGGTCCAGCTGGATCAGAAGGCAATGTGGGGTAGGAGAGAGCTAGGAGAACGAGAAGGAGGGGGGAAGGGATGGAGTCAAAGCAACCATAAAGAAGAGGTTCTTTAGGCACAAGGATGTGGGCAGGAATAGGGGTGTCAAAGAGGGGGGCAATCTCCCAAATTTCCATAAGTTTGACGTTTACATTATTGCTGGCAGATCAAAATAACTGCATACAGACTGGCTTGAAATCTCACTATTTTATGTTTTAAATGAAAATAATAAATACCCATGCACTAGAACTGTACATACTTGTACCTGCTTATGACACTATAAAACAATGAATAATTAGCATAATAATAATACTGAGTGCTCAAGTTTAAAGTATGTTACACAACCTAGATTAATCTTCACACTCATTCTAAGAGTCCAATGCTACTGTTATCCCATCTTCTAAGGAGCCAGAAGGTCAGAAAAGTTAAATGACTTAATTTAGATAATAAAGATAATGAATGACAGTCCAGAGACTGAAACTCAGGGCTGTATGATTCCACTGGGATACCAAGATTCCTTATTTCTGACTCCTGAGAGACTAGCTAGAGTCTTGCAACTGAGAGTTCATGTGTCCTGCATGAGATGAAGGGAACTAAATGAGCCTACTGGAGCTGGACAGCCAAGCAAGCAAGCATCAGCTGCTGCCAAGTCCATTCTGATCGATGGCGACCCCATGCATGCAGGGTAGACCTGCTCCATGGGGTTTTCTGGGCTGTGACCTTCTGGAAGCAGATCTTAGGCCTATCTTCTGAGGTGGGAGCTCTGCTGGCATAGTGCCTAAGGCATCTGACTGCTAACCAGAAGGCTGGTGGTTCAAACCCTCCAGCCTCTCTTCGGAAGGAAGACTGGGCAATCTATCTCTGTAGAGAAACCACCTTGGAAACCCGAGAAGGGGTCACTATGATTTGAATTCGACTCTACGGCAGTGAGTTTTGAGAGATCTCCTGAAGTGCTTCTGTATGGGTTCCAACCTCCAAACTTCCGCCTAGTAGTTGAGCCTGTAAGCCTTTCCACTTCCCAGAGACTCTATTGACTCTAGGCACCCCATGTCAAAGGGTGATGGATAAAGCTCTAAGAATCTTCATGGCCTGGACACACAGAGTATAACCATAGATCTGTTGAATCACCGTGTCTCACTGAGGGAGATGAGAAACATCTTTATTAGAAAGAAGACACTTCAAACCAAGGCTCTTCAAAGGTGTTCCCAGGAAAGGTTTTTGTTTTTATTTTAGTGCTGGCCCAAGGCCAATATATAGCATTCCTGCTCTGGCTCTCGGAGTTTTTTTTTTTTTTTTTTTTTTTTTTTTTTGAGTGAGCTCAGGCTGTAAACACTGAGAAGAAAGTCCTGAGAAAACAGCAACAGCTGAAATGAAAATTCACTCGCAACTGAGTGCATTCATTACTTCACCAAATTTTACTGAGTGCCTAGTATATGGCCAGGATGGTGCTAGACAGTAAGGAGCTCTAGTGGCACAGGAAGATTGGGCAATCTGCTTCCGTAGAGATATAGCCTCGGAAACCCAAGGAGGGGTCGCTATGAGTCGGAAAAACCGACTCGACAGCAGTTAGTTTTTGTTGTTGTTGTTGTTGGCACAGAGCCTAAGGCATTTGACTGCTAATCAGATGGCTGGCAGTTCAATCCCACCACCCACTCCGTGGAAAAAAGATTGGGCAATCTACTTGCGTAAAGATTTACCACCTTGGAAACCCAATGGAGGTTGCTATGAGTCAGAGCTAGGTTCGGGACCTCCCAAAATTTCAGAAATTACAAACCTTTCAAGAAAATACAATTCCAAACCTAGTTAAATAAACAACTGGCATAATTATTGTCAAACTGCATTATTTTTTTCCAAAATCAAATCCACAGGATGCATTCATCATTTTCCAAATTTAATACTTCTCTTGCTTCCAGTTTCAAATAAAATCTCTATTAGTAGTTAAAGGAACAGCTCTGAAAACAAGCAATTTTATCGTCTAATAATCACACATCTTTTTAGCACTTGTCACTGAAAGCCTGTAGCGCTTCAAATAACATTTTTAAGAACAACGATATTTTCTGCACTTGTACGATGCACTGTGTAACAAATTGGAAAACAAGAACTACCAAAGAGAAATATTTAGATTACGTCTAATTGAAATAGATAGTCCACTGGGCAAGGGCTGCATTCTCATTCTATGTTAGGTACAACACTTTGCAAAATGTTGGCACTCAATAAATGTAAAGTAATAACAAGTCTTTCCCCCTTAAAGTATATAATTACATCTACCCCCTTCTGTGAACCAAAAGCAGTGACAGATCTTTTGTTTATTAAATCCACAGCCCTGAAGGCTTACAGTACTGCAGCTTCAAATAAGAGTTGCAGTAACGTCCTCTCCACTTTACACAAAGCTTTAAACGTCTACAAATCCCTCAAGAACACGTTAACTTAGCCGTCCACTATATGTATTACTTAACCAAAGGCAGGAAACCTTTTCTAAGTCCCCAAAGTGGAATGCAAACACTAAGTGGAAATGTGTTCTCAAAGTTAGTTTGGAAATATGTCATGGAATAAAATTACTCGGAGCTAATTTACCATTTCTCTCTCCTAAAGGAACGTGTCAGATTGCTGAAGGAAACCCTGTAAGCCTTCTGCAGGAAACATTCAATAGGTTCCCATGTTTGTGTTCAAAGTGAGCTATTATCCAAGTAGCCTGGACTAAGGAGGAAAAAAAGAAATGACTCATGTACAGCTTTATTGGAGACATTTGCACTACAATGAGCTAAGCAAAGCAACAGGTCAAGTTAAAAATACTGCAAAAAGCAACAGCAGCCCAAACCCCTTCGAAGGGAATTTTGGACCAGAAAGCACTTTTGATTCGGCTCATCGTACTTTTCTTCTAGCTTCCCGTGTTTGTGTTTTGAATGCTTGCACGTTAGTTCCACAATCACCTGTTCTACATTTGGTATTGATGAAGTTCAACATATGCTCTGCAATTCACTGCCATTAAAATAAGAAATGCAAATTCAGCCAAGTGCACTCCAAGGCGACTGTGCTAGTAGGCCCCTGGCTCCTTCGTAGTTTTTGTAGAGTTGTTATCTTTAGTAAAGAAGGGTTAACGCAGAGGCCGGTGCTTCTTTAAAATTCACATTACCAAAGTGGATTACACTGCATCTACTGAGGGGATCAACAATGTAAGCCGACACTAAGCCATTATTGCAGAAACAAAGATTTCATTTTAAGCCTTTGGAAACAAGCATAAAATGGACAAAAGAAAAAATTCTTCTGATGTAAGAAGAAGGCCAGCTCAACATGCTTTTCATCCACACTCACAGTTTAGAGGCCTGATGAATGCACAAAAAATGGCATCTCCCCAAACAGTGCGTCGTTATTTGTGAAATATCAGCATTTGGGGAAATGCTCATTGTGTAGAGCTCAACATTCAAAGGAAATCCTTTATTTACATTTCTTTTTTCCTTTTGCTGAGAATCAGTAACAACATGGAGACGTTGAGTCGTTAGGGTTGTCGCCCCACTGATTTTCTTATCTTCTAATGAGAATAAAATGAATGATTTTGAAAAATGCATTCCTGCAGCAAGCACCGTAATGTATCCCTTTGCAGTAATTCATTACAATCCTGATATGTGATAACTGCATGCTGAGCCATCAGTCAGGGCCTGGCCCTGGCCTTCTCACAACATCCCTTTCAGTTGTTGTTGTTGCTGTTGTTATGTGCTGTTGAGTCAGCCCCGACTCATAGCGATCCCTCCTTGGGTTTTCGAGGCAGTATTTCTACGGAAGTAGATTGCCCAACCTTCCTTCCGAGGAGTGGCTGGTGGGTTTGAACCAGCAGCCTTCTGGTTAGCAGTCAAGGGCCTTAGGCATTACAGTACCAGAGCTCCCCTCCTCTTCAGTTGGGTGGTGATATTGCATTTTACAGATGTGACCAGGACAGTCACATAAACTCACTGGAAGGCTGCTAATAAAGGAGGCATGGTTCAAACTCATGTCTGGTTGAAATGGCAACTTAAGCACCTCCAATTCCCACAGTGGCTTCTAAGGACAAGAAAATTTCCTGTTAGTCTAATCTTCTTTCAATAAACTATGTGCAAAATCCACTATGCTATGGGGCCTTAGCTCTGGTACCGTAGTGCCTAAGGCACTTGACTACTAACCAGCAGGCTGGCGGTTCAAACCCACCAGCCACTCCTCGGAAGGAAGGCTGGGCAATCTACTTCCATAGTGATACTGCCTCGGAAACCCAAGGAGGGGTTGCTGTGAGTCGGGGCTGACTCGATGGCACGTAACAACAGCAACAATATAAAGAATGACAATTCAACTATGAAAAGGCAAACAATCCAAGAATTTTATAAAAAAAAACGACAAAGGATTTGAGTAAAATATGTGTCTCCAAAGCTATACAGATGGGCAAGAAGCCCATGAAAAGATTCTCTACGTCATTAATCATTGAGGAAATGCAAATCAAACCCACAATGTTTCATACCCATTGAGTATGATCAAGGAGGTCTGGTGGCATAGTGCCTAAAGCATTTGACCGCTAACCAGGAGGCTGGCGGTTCAAACTCACCAGCCACTCCTCAGAAGAAAGACTGGGCGATCTACTTCCTTAAGGATACCGCCTCAGAAACCCAAGGAGGGGTCACTATGAGTGCAATTGACTCCACGGCAGTGAGTTTGGTTTTTGGTTTGGTATGTAATAAAGAAACCCTAGCAGTGTAAATTGCTACGTAGCTGTTCCTTTTTTTTTTTTTTTTTTCAGTTTTAGCAGTGTATTTGTTAAGTACTCAGCTGCTAACTGAAAGGTCAGTGATTAGAACCTGCGCAGGGCACCACAGGAGAAAAGACCTGCTGATTTGCTCCCATGAAGATGACAGCCTAGAAAACCCTATGTGGCACTTTCACACTGTCCTATTGTGTTGTATGAGTCTGAATTGATTTGACAGAACATAACAACATTGATGTATTATGAAAATATACTGTACATTTAATATATACAATAAATGTATGTTGTTGTTGTTATGTGCCGTCGAGTCGGCCCCGACTCATAGCGACCCCTCCTTGGCTTTCCAAGGCAGTATCACTACGGAAGTAGGACTGCCCAACCTTCCTCAGGAAGATTGGGCAATCCTACTTCTGTAGTGATACTGCCTCGGAAACCCAAGGAGGGGTTGCTATGAGTCAGGGCTGACTTGACAGCACATAACAACAACAACAGATGGTAAATAAATATTATGTATGTGTATTTAAAAAGGAGTTCTGGTGGCATAGTGCCTAAGGCATTTGACTACTAACCAGAAGGTTTGGCAGTTGAAACCCACCAGCCACTCCATGGAAGGAAGACTGGGCAATTTACTTCCATAAAGATTTACTGCCTTGGAAACCCAAAAGCTGTTGCTATGAGTTGTAATCGACTTGATGGAAGTGAGTTTGTTTTTTTTGTTTTTGGATGAAATATATAAAGAGCTCTAGTGGCACAAGGCCTAAGGCATCTAACTGCTAACCAGAAGACTGGCGGTTCAAACCCACCAACCAAGGAAGATGGGGCAATCTACTTTCACAAAGATTTACCACCTTGGAAACCCAATGGGGATTGCTATGAGTCTAAAAGACTCGATGGCAGTGGGTTTGGGTTTTTGTTTGTTTGTTTATTTTTAATGAGTTATGTATAAGTGTGCTTATTTTGACAATACCTTCACCAACACTGGGCACTATAAGTATATTTATGTTTTACTTTTCTTATGAGCAAGAAAATTAATACACTTACTGTATTTGCATTCCTCTGATTGCTAATGATTTGGCGCAGTTGTCCCTGAATTTATTGACCATCTGCATTTCCTCTTTTGTGAATTATCTGTTAACAACATTTGCTCAATTCTTATACTGCTTGCCTTTTTTGAATAATTCTCAAGGCCTCTTTTTATATGAGAAATAAATAACTCTTATCCTGTTCCACATTTTCTTCTTTCCATAGGTCAATCATATGAATATATTGTGATTCAAGAAAACAGATAATGAAGACTGCTAGAATACTTCAACATACATTAACAACATTCGGAGAGGTTACAGTATTCACTTGAAAGACTATTAAGCTCCACAAGGAAAGGGTCTGTGTTTTGTTGGAGGGTGTATCCCAAGAGTCTAGGACACAGTAGAAACTCCAGAAATATCTATTTAAACATTTATGTAATTATAAATGTGTTGAATAAATGTATATGGGTATACAAATTAACCTCTCTAATTGTGAAATATTTGTTTTTCAGGTGATAAGGCTGTTAATGCACTTTGCAACCATTTAGTATTTCTAATATGTACTTCACAGGAGAGTGCGATGAATCAAATAAAACAAAATACTGCAAGTAGACTAGAAACACTACCAGAGTCTGGTAGAAAAGACCAAAGAGTAATGGAACATGCTGTTGTTGGCTAACGCCTGTTAAGCCTCCAATTCAAATCCAATACCATTGGACCTCTGTGGTCCATGGGGTTTTCCACTGGCTGATTTTCAGAAAGTAGATTGCCTTTTGTCCTAGTCTGTTTCAGTACACAAGCTCCACTGAAACCTGTTTGGCAAGACACCAAAATGCAAGATTCCACAGATGGGTAAGTGATGGCTACATCTGAGTGCAACAGTTAGTAATCCAACACAGGTGCCCCTCATAGATGATGAGACTTCTACCAATGAACTTCCCCCTACCATGGCAAATTCTAAACCATTCATACAGAGACTGTCAAAGACATGACATGTTATGATGTTTAACAATAAAAGCATAAAAGCATTTTATTTCTCCATTATAAATTTAATAACCTGAAATAATAAAGATATAAACTTTATAACCAAGCTTGCATATGCGTGTGTGCATGTATGTGTATAAATCGAACATCACTGTAACAAACAAATCGAACAACTATAACAAAAAATAATCTCAAACTGCTAGGTGGCATGATTCAGCAATTTCTCCTGAAAAAGAACGGATTATTCCTGATTGTACTATTTTTATTATAATTCTAAAATGTTCTTATTCATGCAGTGGAATAATTAAATTTATTTTTCTTCCTCTTTTTTTAAATGGTATTTCTCATCATGACTGCCACGAATTATTAGTGATTTGCCAATCTGTTCACCTCTCTGTTTAGATTTAGCAGAGGTGGTAAGAATTTTGCAGAGGCAAAAAAGTTGGACATTTTTATATTCAGATCCAGTACAATCTGGTTTCACTGTAAAATTAAGTCAAACCACAATGCTCTCAGCTAATAAAAAGAAAAAAATATATAAAGGAAAATAGAGTCACAAATAATGAATTATTAGAGAAAAATACCAACAGTTATCATTCTACATAAACAATCAGGGCACAGCAGAGACAATCCCTCTAGATGCATGCTGGTGCGGAATCACTTGACAAACTACGAAACAAAAAGCTCTCTACCCAATGGCCACACAGTCAACTACAGCAATTCAAAACCTTTGGTATCTATTCTTTGGTTTAGGATTTGAATTCCTTTCTACCTTGTGAGAGAACATGCTTAGAACATAAGCAAGCTTTTCTTTGTGAGAGTTAACCTTAACCAAATGTATTCTGAAGAGCTGAAAAATAATGACCCTTCTGTTGAAAATTCAGCATCACAGGAACTATGATCATTTTTTTTAGCCAGGATGTATCAAAATTAATATTAGAATAAAATGAATGTAACATTAACATCCAGAAAACCTGTTGTAAATTTGCATTTTAAATAGATGAGAAAATAACGATAAACTCCATGCTACATCATTTTTAGAGTTTTTAAAACTGCTATGTTTATGAATTTTATCTAAAACTGTAAAATGTAATTTCACAACATTGTATGAATGGAAATTACTCATGAAAATGTTCGGTAAACATTAATTGAAAATGATAATCTAAGAAAATATATACTTCTCTGAGATACAAACATTTCTACTTTCCAGGAATAAAATATGTATCCACAATGTTTTTTTCATAACTTTTTAAGGTAAAGCTATGATGGATATGTGACAAATGAAAAACAATTTAGCTTTAAAAATGAGGAACTCATAATATGATTTAATCATGAAAAGAAGTGCTCATCTGGTAACATAAAAGTAAGTAAATTTAGGCCCTAAAGTCATTCAAGTATTTTATTGCAATGACATTCGTTTAATATTCATGTAATGTCAATTTGATCAAGCACTGAAATGATTAAAACTGTAACATTTATTTATAGCAGTTTCTAGGAATATTTTTATGTAAGTATTGCCTAAGGCATTTGACTGCTAACCAGAAGGCTGGAGGTTCAAACCCACCTGCCACTCTTTAGAAAGAAGACTGGGCAATCTACTTCTGTAGTGATACTGCCTCGGAAACGCAAGGAGGGGTCGCTGTGAGTCAGATCTGACTCAACAGCAGTGAGTTTGTTTTTTTGTAATTATTTTAGGTTACCTTTATTTACTTCTAAAAGACCTTCACAGGAAAAAGACACATCTATTTATCAGACTGCGTAACAACAAAAGCAAAGAATTTAAATGGAACCAAATTTGCCATTTCTAAAATCCAAACACGATAGTAAACATCTAATTTTGCTCCCCTAGGTCTTACATATCCTTTTGACTAGAAAAAGCCTTAAAAATTCTGTTACCTCAAGAGACAAGAATGTTCCAGTCAAACCTCTGGCTTCTACCATCAACTGTTCCCTTTCTCCCGCCATCTTTGCTCCAACCCTGTGACCCACACTGACCATTTAGCAAACTGTGCGTTTAGGGTAGAAGGAGGTGAGAGAAGACAAACAAGGGAAAATAGTCCCCAAGACACTCTAAGGGAAACAAAATTACAAAATTTCTAATATTTCACCAAAGAATAAATTTACCATCACACCAACATATTCGTGTGACAGTTTCAGAAGATTATAATTATTAAACTCTTCTTGGGTTCACATTAAAATGCCTAAATAAGTGAGTAACCCACATTTTCCATACTGTAACTCGAAACCATATATTTAACACAGTTAGTGGAAACCCAATATCTGATCCTATGAGAAAGAGTTTCATTTTCTTTAAAATAACACTCTGAGAAACTATACTGGAAATACAAACGTCTCACATTACACACCTAAACTGTCACGGTCATAAAATGCTACTAAATTCTTGAGCTAATCTTATTCATGAAATATTTCATGTGCTTTTAGAAAATACCACATTGTGGCCAAACACCATTATTCCATTATGCCTGAAAATTATCAGTGGCTTACAACAGTAAACAATTCAAATGGCACTCTTTATATTAGAAAGTTAAAATGCTCAAAGAAACAGAGCTGATAGTGAAAGCCTTAAGAAACTCAGTTGCTTTCATCTGAATAACAATTCAAATAACTTACTGAATACAGATTTAGAATGACTTCACAGAGCATATGTCAAACAAAATTAATTTTTCAAACAATCAAGCATCAGTATTTTACATGATTTACCAGTCTCTACAAAAACAGTTCATTCTCCATTAGAAGAATAAGACAAAACAAGCAAAAAATGGAAACCAAACTAGTACTAGTCATTGGCAATAACAGGACGCAACATGAAAGTCTGAGGAAAAACAGTAAAAAATTTTGCAGTAAAATTTTATAAATAAATTTCCAGATTAATTTTTATTTAAAATACAATCAGAATACCCACCATATGGAACATCATGTCCTGTACTAAGATCTTCACACAGATTTATCCCGTTTTTCATTTATAACATTGTCATCTAAATACAATGTAAAGAAATTCATATTTTCATAACATTTTCAAGCAGTTATTGTTACAAATATTTCACTTGTGAATTTAAATGTCTGGGGGATATGTTCTTAGAATACTGTGGTTTAAAACATAAACTATGAAACATCATCTTTAAAGTTCAACACTGTTTTCTAAACACCCCTAATTTTCCCATACATTTATTTTCTTGATCAAAATTAGGTTGGTATAAAATGTTCGGTTGTGTTCACAAGATTTATGGACTACCTAAAATATGATAGATTCAGAGAAAAATAGTAAAATGTTGTTGTTATGTGCTGTCGAGTCGGACCCGACTCATAGTGACCCCTCCTTGGGTTTCCGAGGCAGTATCACTACGGAAGTAGATTGCCCCATCTTTCTTCCAAGGAGTGGCTGGTGGGTTTGAACCACCAGCCTTCTGGTTAGCAGTCAAGTGCCTTAGGCACCATGCTACCAGAGCTGCCAATAGTAACACAGTCTTATATATAATTATACATAATGATTGTAACAGTAATGTACCCATTCTCTTTCTTTGAAGATCTATGAGTGAAAACTAACTTGAAATGAAATTAGAGAGTTTGGCCACAAGCATTAATAAGATTTAAGTAGAATTACACAGAAGGCCTGGGTTTGGGACAGAGAATTCTGCAGCAATAGGGCAAACTCACTGAAGGGAAGGCTTTCTCGAGCCAGCGAGACCATTTTGGATCTATGTAATAAATCTAGAAAGAAACAATGAGAGGTAAACCTGAGGCAAGGTAAACAGGACTGGGAAGGAAGAGGGGATTCAAGAAATAGTGAGGAGGCAGCACTGACAGGGACAAGGGGCGTTGGATGGGAGGGATAAGAGAAAATTAGGAGTCTGATACTCAAGCTTTTGGCCTACTTAGGCAACTGAGGTGTGATGACATTAAAAAAAAAGAAAGAAAAGAGAGAGTAAAAGGAACAAGTTCTTCATGAGCATAAAGGAAGAGAAGATAGTCATAGATAAAATTATTTTATAGGCTTGAACGTGAGTTGCTAATGTGTCATCCAAATGTATGTGGGCTAGCAAATATTTTCATTTAAGATTCTGAATTCAGGGCTGGAGACAGAGCTTACAGAGTTATCTATGTGTCATGGTAGTTAAAAGCTTGTAAATAGTGAAGTTTGCCCAGAAAGCATATACAGAATGAGAAAAAAAGAGCAAGAAATAAAGTTGAAGAAATTTTGCTTTCTAAGTATATAAAAGGAGAAGATGGTGGTGACTATGTCAAATGTAACAGATGAAGGCTGAGATGAGACCATTGGACTTAATAAAAGGAAATTACTAACTGATGTTAGTACAAGGAGGTTTAATGGTGTGGCAAAGGGCAGATGACATCACAGTGGATTGAGGAATGAATGAGAAATTAGATGGTGGTGTTTGATGCCGATTGGTTCCAACTCAAAAAAAAAAAAAAAAAAAACCTCACTAGTTGAGTGATGTTGCAACTCATAGTCACCCTTCCTTGGGTTTCCAAGGCAGTTTCTCACAGAAGTAGATTGCCCAGTCTTCCTTCCATGGAGTGGCTGATGCGCTTGAACCGCCAGCCTTCTGGTTAGCAGTCAGATGCCTTAGGCACTATGCCACCAGCACTAGCAACCCTATGTACAGTAGAACAAAACACCGTCTGGCCCTGCACCATCCTCACAATCATTGCCATGCTTGAGCCCATCATTGCAGCTACTGTGTTCATTCATCTCCTTGAGGGTCTTCCCTTTCTCATTGACTCTCTACTTTACATAGCAATATCTCCTTCTCCAGGGACTGGTCCCTTCTGACAACATGACCACAGTACTAACAAAGTCTGGCTATTCTTGCTTCTAAGGAGAATTCCACCTGTACTTCCTCTAAAACAAACAGAGGTAGAAGATACAGCAAATAAATTAGTCCACCAAGGCGTCTGAAAAATCCAAGAGTCACAGTAGCAATTAGTCCAAATGACTGATAGACCACATGAACCACACTCTCCACTAGCCTGAGACCAGAAGAAGTAGATGGTGCCCAACTACCACTGACCACCACTCGGATCAGGATCACAATGCAAAGTCCTAGACACAAAGGGAGGAAAACATGTAGAAAAAATTAAAAGCATTCATAAGACAGATTTATTGGTCTGACAGAGACTGGGGCAATCCCCAGGGCCGTGGTCCTTACATACCCTTCAAACCCAGAACTGAACCCACCCCAGGAGATCATCTTTAAGTCAAACAACAAGAAAGCCTATAAAGTGAACAGTAACACCCGTGAAGGCTATGCTTCTCAGAACCACCAAAGATATGAGACCAAACGGGTAGCATTTGCCCTAAAAACAAAGCTCAGAAGGCAATGTTGTTGTTGTTATGTGCCGTCGAGTTGCACCCGACTCATAGCGACCCCTCCTTGAGTTTCCAAGGTGGTATCACTACGGAAGTAGATTGCGTCATCTTCCTTCCGAGGAGTTGTTGTTATGTGCCGTCGAGTTGCACCCGACTCATAGCGACCCCTCCTTGAGTGTCCAAGGTGGTATCACTACGGAAGTAGATTGCGTCATCTTCCTTCCGAGGAGTGGCTGATGGGTTTGAACCTCCAACCTTCTGGTTAGCAGTCAAGTGTCTTAGGTACTATGCTACCAGAGCTCCTCAGAAAGCAATAAAGGGGCAGGAAAGATGGATGAATGGAAAACAGGGCACCCAAGGAGGAAGTGGGGAAGAATGCTATTGCATTAAGGGGTGTGAAGCTAATGTTACAAAACTAAATATGTATAAACTGTTGAATGGGAAACTAATTGGCTCTGTCAACTTTCACCCAAACCACAATAAAATGTTCAAAAAAAGAAAGACCATAGAGTGTATGATTCCATTATATGAGCTATACAAAACAGGTAAACCTATAAAGACAGAGAGTGGATTAGTGTTTGCGTAGAGATGGGGGGATATCTGGGGTGACAGCTGATGGGTACAGGTTTTATTTATGACATCATGAAATATTATAAAATTGTAGTGATAATTTCACGGATCTGTGAATAAAAAAACATTGAACTATACCATTTCAATGGGTGAATTATATACTATGTGAATTATATCTCAATAAATAGTATTAATTAAAAAGGATTGTTAATTTTAAAAATAGCTCTCTGATGGTAGAAAGAAAAAATAGAGTGTTGACGAGTAAAGAAACACTGAGTGAAAGTTTTTCCTTTTTTAAGGAGAATCTTGACTATGTTTTCACAGAGAGGAAAAGAGCTAATAAAAACAGAAGTTAAAAACATAGGAGAAACAAGTAATTGATGAAAAAGAATCCTGTAGAAGAAGAACCAAAGGGAAACCAGGAAAGAAATAGCAAGATTAACTATGAACAGTAGGAGAAAGCACTGGAAGAAGGGATGGGAGGGGATAGAATTCATAGCATTGACTTGAAGACCCCACGCTTCCCCCGCTCTCCTTACTGTTGTTGCTGTTTTTATGTGCGGTCCAGTAGGAACCTACTCCTAGTGATCCCTCCTTGGGTTTCCAAGGCAGTATCTCTACAGATGTAGATTGCCCAACCTTCCTTCCAAGGAGTGGCTCTCCTTATTAGTGCACATTCAATTGACAACAAAGTTATTTGTTAAACACATGAGGATTGTTTCATTGTAATAAGAATATTCTTTTAACGGAAATATATCTATAATATGATTTTCAGCAAACATCATGTCCTTAACAGCAAAAGTACTAATGTTAATTGTCCACACATGAAAACCAAGGAAATCGGCTTATAAATCAAAAGAGTTACGTTATTTATAACTTTGAAATAAAAATGGTAATATTGATGAATTTGATGGTAAAAGCCTAGAATCTTTTAGGAATAGCACAAAATTGGACTTAATCTCAAATGCCTCCAAAAATAAGACTTAATAAAGAATCACAACATGATGTTTATTTCATACTAATAAATGCAAGAATATGAAAAACATAAACTTCCCACACCCTGACAACATCAAAATTTCACAAATTAGATAAAAATCAGCAAATATATATAAATATATATACATATATTTTCAGAAACTTGACTACTTTATATATCCAATATGTAAAAATAGAGTCTCAGAAACTTAAAATACCCTTTTCAACTTTATATATATATAGGTACCAAAAAAAAAAAAAAAAACCCACTCACTGCCGTTGAGTCGAATCTGACTCCCAGCGACCCTTCTTGGGTTTCCAAGGCGGTATCACTATGGAAGTAGATTCCCCAGTCTTAATTAAGCACTTGGTCATAAAATGGGAGACTTAATGTTCACTAAATACCACCACGTCAGCTGGTGCATTATCTCCAATCCCACGCAGGTCTTTGAAGTAGTTAATATCCTCATTTCACAGAGGCAGTGACTGAAACTCAAGTGTTAGGGTCATGTAGGAACAAAGTGTCAGAACTGGGTTCAAAGCTTCATTGATTTGACTTCCAAGTCTAGGCTTTCTCTGCCATGTTGCTTCCTCTCCTAGTTTCTGTCTATAATCTTACTTTTCACTCTAAGCCACGTCTTTGATACCTCATCCCCGGACCGTAAATCTCTGCACTGCCAGAATTTGACCAAGTGTACCAGCTGACTGCTGGCACCGTGGAGTGCTCCAGAGACCCTGTGACGAGTGGAGGGCATTTTCCATTCTCGTCTCATCATAAACCCAAACCAAACCCACCACTGCCAAGTCAATACTGACTCATACCAACCCTGTAGTACAGAGTTGTCGTTGTTATTTGCCATCGAGTCGGACCCGACTCACAGCAACCCCTCCTTGGGTTTCCAAGGCAGTATCACCACGGAAGTAGATTGCTCAACCTTCCTTCTGAGGAGTGGCTGGTGGATTTGAACCACCAGCTTTCTGGTTAGCAGTCAAGTGCTTTAGCCACTATGCTACCAGAGCTCCTACAGGACAGAGTAGAACTGCCCTATAGGGTCTCCAAGGCTGTAAATCTTTATGGAAGAAGACTGTCTCATCTTTCTCCCACAGAGCAGATGGAAGGTTCAAACTGCTGACCTTTTGGTTAGCAGCCAAATGCTTTAACCACTGTGCTGTGCCACCAGAGTTGCTTCTTCTCCCCACACAGACAGGAAAAAAAAAAAAAAAAAATCTCAATTCCACTCCCGCCAGACGAACTGGATGGTTTGGACTACACTGTGCAGTTTCTTGACCTTACACTCCTTCTTCTGCCTGGGGGGCATTTCCTTTCCCCTCTCTCATCTGTTCTAAAGCTCTCCATGAGGGGCACCTGTCACCAGGCGGGGCTAATGGTCTCCTCACCTTGTACCCCCTAGGACACTTTTAAAGCACTTATCATCCAAAGATAGTAATTACTTTCATCTCTCCCCTGCTGGAATGTAAACCTTTGACAGACTGGGATACTATTTTATTCCATGTAGACTAAGACAGTGTGAGGCACATAGTAGATAATAACTCTATGATGTGCAGTGAAAACAATATAGGCTTTGGAGGCAGGTATAGGACGTCTCAAATCCCAGCTCTACCTAGCATGATCTCTGTAACCTTGGGAAATTTACTGTCTCTGAGCTCTGTTCTCACCTGCAGTGACATCTTAAGAGAGCTGCTGTGAGGGTTTAAAAAGAACTGATTCAAAGAATCAGTCCCTGGTACAAAACTGACCCAAAAGCCACTGTCATTGAGTTGATTCAAACCCACAGCTAACCCTTAGGACAGAGCAAAACTGCCCCATCAAACTCTCACTCACAGCCATGGAGTCGGATCCGACTCATAGTGACCCCTCCTTGAGTTTCTGAGGCAGTATCCCTATGGAAATAGACTGTCCAATCTTCCTTCCAAGGAGTAGCTGGTGGGTTTGAACCTCCAGCCTTCTGGTTAGCAGTCAAATGCCTTAGCTGTAAATCTTTCCAAAGCTGTAAATCTTTACAGAAGCAGACACCTCATCTTTCTCCCATGAAGCAGCTGGTAGTTTCGAAACACTGAACTTTTGGTTAGCAGATCTACTAACCCCTAGTTTCCTGTCCTTTTACCCCCACCTTTTTCAAGGCCTGAATGCCGCGTATGTACATTTCGCTAATGGTTATGTATTGACTGAACAGATATTAATCAAAAGTCTAATAAGAATAAAGAGTGATATTATGCACTCTGTGCATGTGTGTCAGAGAGATGAATTTCTGCACTCAAGAAGTTGACAGCCCTATAGGAAAAATACAAACTGTATCCAAATGATGATTTATATTTTTTTCAAAAGGTAGGAAATTGAATCATTGTAAGTTAGGGCTGAAGATACTGCTATGGGGAGTGCATGGAGACCACAATTGCTTTTGGTTGGGGAAATAACGGAAGTGGTCATTAATAATCTGGACTTGGAAATAACTTTTGAAGGACTGACTGTAAATTGGAGTCACATTTTTGCAGGAAAGGGTGTTCCAGGCACAAAGATCAGCCTGAGAAAAAGCACACAGGCAGGAGAGCAAGGTTTCCTCTGGGGACAGAGTGGCTGAGTCTGACTTGCTGGAACACAAGAAGCAAGAGAAAGTGCAGTGGGAGAAAAACCTCAAACTGCAGATTCAAGAAACCCACACACGCACTGAAAAATAAAACACCCGGTTTATTATCTGCCTTATAATTCTCCTGCATTAATTTGAGTCCCTATACTTCCTATTCTAAAGCACTTGCCAGCTAACCAGAAGGCTGGCGGTTCAAACCCACCAGCCACTCCTCGGAAGGAAGGTTGGGCAATCCTACTTCCGTAGTGATACTGCCTCGGAAACCCAAGGAGGGGTCACTATGAGTCAGGGCTGACTCGATGGCACACAACATACTTCCTATTAGGAGCTCTGGTAGCATAGTGCCTAAGGCACTTGACTGCTAACCAGAGGGCTGGCGGTTCAAACCCACCAGCCACTCCTCAGAAGGAAGGTTGGGTAATCTACTTCCATAGTGATACTGCCTTGGAAACCCAACGAGCGGTCGCTATGAGGTGGGACCGACTCGACGGCACATAACAACAACAACAACAACAACACACTTCCTAGGAGCTCTGGTGGCATAGTGCCTAAGGCATTATTTGACTGCTAACCAGAAGGCTGGCGGTTCAAACCCATCAGCTACTCCTCAGAAGGAAGACTTTATAATCTACTTCTATAGTGATAGCACCTCAGAAAAGAGGGGTTGCTATAAGTCTGATCTGATTTGATGGCAATGAGTTTTGTTTTTGTTTTGTTTATATTGAATAAGAAAAGGAATTATAGCACAAATCAGTATTATATATTGTCCACTGGAAGCAAGTTTTCTCTACTCCTTTAGTTGAGAAAAGAAGTAAAAGCCTGTATATATCTCAGTTGGTGGATTTTCAGGGTGGATGTGGTTTACTACTAATGTTGACTACATGAGAATTTTTATCCCCAGTTTGTACGTTTGTGAGAACAGGGAATATAAGTATTTAGAAATCTCGTGTCTTAAAACAAAAACAAAAAAGCAAGCAAACAAACAAAAATTTCTTCTTGAGAGATGTATGCCATTGTCTTTCTCCACCGACCAGGCTACCTTTTCCATCTGCTCCATACTCAAAATGTTCTACTGCCCCCTGCTGCCTTTGCCTTTCAGAAGTTTAAAAAAAAAAAAAAAAGTTTCCTTTCATCATCTTCCACTGACTTAACTGATTCCACCATTTTATTTCTTTTTTCCTTTTCTTCTATGTTTCTAAGCTTAAAAAAAATATGAAGGCAATTAAGGTATAAAAACTGGAAAGCATGGTAGGTGAAATTCACAGCTTTGAAAATCCAGCACACACTTAAACAAGCCTGTATTGGAAGGAGAATACCCAGACTGCTCTCAGGACCCAGATGGCGAGATTCTGTCCCACACACCCTGCACATGTTGTACAGAGGGGCCAGTCCCTGGAGGAGGACTTCATGCTTTGTAAAGTAGAGACAGGGTCAGCCAAAGAAGAAGACCCTCTAGGACGGATTGACACTGTGGCTGCAAAACTGGCCTTAAATGGGGTGTGCATGTATGTACCTCCTGTTATTCACTCAGTATGTTAGGTCATATATGGCCCTATCATTACAAAAGTAAAAATAAGAAATAAAGCCACCTGGAAAATTCTCGATCTAGCAAATGACACATCATCCTAAGCAGAATGCTCCTTCAATATTGCATTCAGCAAATTTTTAAGTACCTGCCATGTGCTAGAATGCAGTACAGTAGGTATTCCGCTTTTCACAAGCTCAGAGCCTAATGCAGTAAAGCAAAGGGCTACTCATTTCAGATGTCTGATCTTAGGGAAATGAAGGTGTGTTGTGACCTACTAACTCAGCTGAGATATATTACAGTCAATCTTGATTCCAATTTGTGTTACATATTGCCAGGTAAAAAACACATGCGAAATCAGTGATTTAAAACCACCACCACCACCACTCATTAGCTCTGAAAATCTATGGCTTGAACAGGTGGTTTTTATGCTTCTTGTGATGTCATTGCATGCTGGACTAGATGGAAGTCCTAAAGTGGCCTCACTCACATGGTTGGCTATTGGAACTGGCTGAGAGCACAGACGGCTGTTAGCATGAGACCACAGCTTTCCTCCACATGGACCTCTCTGCACCACTTCTTCCATTTCCTCATAGCATGGTTGATGGGTTCCAAGAAGTACTCTAACGATAAGCACTGTACTAGGACTAATCCAGAATGTGTAAATATTCATCAAGCCTCTCCTTGCACCACATCTTCTAATGTCTCATTGGCCAATGGTAGCCATGTAGCCAATCTCAAGGCTGATGAAGGAAACTACACAAAGGTATGGATACTAGGAGTCATGCTTCATGCAGTCTAACACAATAGTCTATCACAAGTATTCTTCATTCAAAACCAAGTGTCTTTGTATTCTCCTTTGAGACACTCCTCCCATATGTTCAATATCATTCCTTAGTTCAATATTTAGTTGTTGTTCACTAGTTTGTTTGTTTTTTCCCATTTCTTTGTTTTTGCCTTTGTAGAAGTCTTCTAACTTGGCTTTTAATTAAGCCTTTGCCATCAACTCTGACTCACAGTGACCCATAGGGTTGCCAAGCTGTAAATCTTTACAGAAGTAGACTGCTTTGTCTTCCTCCTGTGGAGCAGCTGGTGGGTTTGAAACACTGACCTTCAGGTTAGCGGCCAAATGCCTCAATCACTGAACCACCAGAGTCCCTTAAAGTAAGCATAGTTATATTCATTCTATGAGTAAACACATATTGAGTAGAACACTCTAGTACAGATTTTGCATAACATAAGACTGAGCAAGATACCTCCTCTTCCCTCACAGTTAACTCTGCAGGGGAAAATAATGTGTGACCTCCAGGCCCTTGAACCTACTCTATAAATGGCAATTATTTTTCTAGGTTACATATATAAACATGTCACGACCCTGCTGACACATTGTTCAAGTTTCTCCCGCCTGCTTGACTAGATCCAAATGCTGTAGCATCTCACTGAAGTTACCATAAAGCAGGCTTTCAAGGTTCACCTGCCATCATTTCCCTTCACTTACCACTCACTAGCTTTTGTAGCTCCAAGTCTTTCTTCGTGCCATTCCGTCTACCCTGAATGTGCTTCTCCAGTCCCTACTTCTGTAACCTCTATGTGATTCTCTGTTCAGAGCCACACTCAAGCACTTTTCGACAAAGGCTTACACAAAAACGTGCGCCTACATAGACAATGATCATACCTGTAACAGTGATGATATGGATTCCCTGGTGCGTGAATGTTTCTACATTCAAGGAACTGTTGGTTCCTTGAGGGCACCATGTTTATGACTACACAGTTTGGTATCTTAAACATGTAACACACAGCTCAGTTCACAGGAGGGAAAGAAAATGAGAGAGAGAGGTATCTCATGTTATTTCTTTCATTTCTATGTACTGTCTTTCATGCACTAATTTCAAAACAGAAAGACACAGTTGTAATTTCTTAGAGTTTAAAACATTAGAGTTTCTCCAAGATGAAGTATGATCTAAAAGTAAATGGAGGCTAAATTTCATGTGTTGAAAAATAATAACTGAAGTGTAATTATACACAATGCCTGTGTGTAATAAGCACAACAAATGACTTCCAAGGCTCTCAGAGGATAAGCGTCCACTCACTAAATCCTGGCCACTGAAAAACCTGGATTAAATTCTACATATAAATAGAATAGAAATAGTGGATCTGAAGTAACAGTAAGTTTGACATCAAAAAAGACTAAGGTATTCCATATTTGTTGTTGTTGTTATGTGCCGTCGAGTCGGCCCCGACTCATAGCGACCCCTCCTTGGGTTTTCGAGGCAGTATCACTACGGAAGTAGGATTGCCCAACCATATAGCACTACTTTAATTTTAAAGTTAACAGGGGGCTATTTTCATCCATGCTTTTAAAAGAATAATATGTGAATTAATGATAAAGTATGTCTCTTATTAAACCTTCACTGTAATGCAATTATAAGATTTCGACAATTGAATGGATTTTTTTAACATAATCATATAGATGATGGCACAATGTAAAGTTACTTCATGAAAGTTCCCTATCATATGTAATATGATACAAACAACTGTGTAATTCAATAAACTTTTGAATTCATTGTAACAGACTTTATTAAATGAAAAATGTTTGCTTTAAAAATTCCCCAAGACCTTCTAGACAGCTCCATTTAACATTCCATATTATCCTCCACTCTATTGCTCTTCTCTCTTGCTCTGTAACCACACTGGACTGCACATCTCATTTTCTCTAGTGGATATTATACTACAACCTCAACTTCCCTCCACAAATGCAACCACATTTTCATGGTCCACTTCAAGCATCATTTCCTCCACAAAGCCCACCTGAATCCTTCATCTGGAAATGAAGGCTCTATTCTCAGACACATTGCAATTCCCTGACGGTAAGTCACTTCTTTTTCACATCTCTCCCTCAGGAACGATATCTTGTTTAACTTGAACGTTGTACATTTACTCACACATGGTAGGCACTGAGGAGTCCCTGGGTGGCACAAAGAGGGAAGTGCTCAACTACTAACCAAAAGTTTGAATCCATCCAGTTTCAGAAGAAAGCCTCATGATCTACTTCTGAAAGATCACATGCATTGAAAGCCTTACAGAGCACACAACTATTGTGAAATGTATGGCGCCATCATGAGTCAGAATTGACTCAGCAGCAAATTGTTACTGGTTTAGTAGGCAATGGATATATATATAT
>NW_006921998.1:1413485-1438797 GCF_000298275.1 Orycteropus afer afer
GTGAAAGTTTACAAGGCAAATTAGTTTTCCATTTCAACAATTTCTAGCTAACCCCTGAACAACATGGTGGTGAGGGGTTCCAACTCCCCACGTAGTCAAAAATTCATGTATAACTTTTGACTCCCAAAAAACTTAACCACAAATAGCCTACTGTTCACTGGAAGCCTTAACAATAACATAAACAGTTCTGATCATAAACCCAGCTGCATTTGCTCAGAACAGTAGAGGCAGCCAATCACTTCTTGTCTGAGCACCTAGTGCTAACTTCTCTTCCTTTCTAATAAATGTCCTTTGTGGTATTTTTTTTTTTTTTCCTCCCAGAATAGGATACTTTTGTTTGCATTAAAAACCTGTTTAGAAAGACATCCTATCTCCTCAACGATCTTAATAGTGTCTGGGAACTTGTCTGCTACTTCTTGGTCATCAGAAGTGGCACTTAATTTTTTAAGCCAAACCACTTTCGAAAATTATCAGACCATCCTTTGCTGGCATTTAATTCTCCAGCTTTAGATCCTTCACCTTCCTTTTGCTTTAAGTTGTCATATAGTAACTTCACTGTTCCTCAAATCATTTTAGAGTCTATAGGTATGCCTTTCCTTATAGCAATTCTGCACTCACATAAGAACTGCATTTTCAGTACAAGGTGAAAAAAGTAGTTCATATAAAGTACAAGGTTTTGAGGCCTGCTGCATAGTTGCACAATAGTTTGATGAATCTCCCCCCTTTTTTTTTTTTCTTTTACAAACCGTCCTTAAGCTGGATTCATTTATCTTGAAATGGCATGCAACCACAGATGCAGACCTCAATCTATAATATATACCAAGCAATTCAAGTTTTTCTTGTGATGTCATGACTTTTGACTGCTTCTTGGGAGTACTTTCAGGCTCACGAGTGGTACTTTGTATGGGTCCAGTGGAGTGACTCAAGGTTCACAAATTTGCACTGAACAGGATGAAAAACAAGCAAGAACTGAGAGAGATCACCTTTTACTGGATATGCAATTTACTGCAGAGACAAACTGCTCACAAAGAGATGATTAACATCACAGTGTTTTAAGTAGATGCTGACAATACCTGAGCTCACTGCAATAGCAATAGGAGGTAGCTATGAAATTATTACAGTAGCACTGTATGTACTACAGTTAATGTTATGCAGTTACAATTTAATACTCCATCTTTACATTTGTTTACATTTCTTTCAACTGTGAATGGCAACAAGTATAATATGCAAGTATATGTGTAAGTTATGATAAATTTTAACTTTTTATAATAGATTTGTGTACATTTTCTAGTAGGAAATGAAAAAACAGACTCTTATCTACATCTATTTTATGCCTTCCTGCCAACCTAACTTTTTCCTAGGTTTTTTGTGGGTTTTTTTTAATATTTCTAGGCTACATGGTTTGTCTGCACATTTTCTCACATTGTTGCTAATATAAAAAAAAAAAAATTCTAATGTATTTCTTGAAAAACTCCACATATAAGTAGAGTCATGCATTTCAAATCAGTGCTGTCCAAGGGTCACCTATATACATTTTGTTTTGTAACATTAGTTGCAATTCTCTCAATGTAAGAGCACACTTTCCACTTCCTCTGTGGGTTCCCTGTTTTCATTCACCCATCTTTCCTTCCCCTTCCAGCCTTCAGAACTTTGTTTGGGCAAATGCTGTCCGTTTGGCCTTATATGATTAATTATTTTGAGAAGTACTTTCTTATGGGTGTTACGGTTCACTTTCTAGGGGTGTCTGTAGTTTGGCTGTACATTGTTTCCTAGGGGTGTGTTCAGTTCCAGGTCTGAAGGGTGTCTAAAGGACACAGTCCCAGGGGTTTCATCAGTCTCTATCAAACCAGTAAGACTGGTCTTTTTTATAATTTTGAATTTTGTTCTACATTTTCTGCGATTCCAGACAAGACCTTCTCTAGTCTCAATCAGAGTGGTTGGTGGTGATAGCCAGGTATCATTTTGTTTTCTGGTTCGAGGATAGTGGATGTGGTATGGTTCACATAGTCCATTAATCTTTTGGACTAATCTTTTGCTTGAATCTTTGGTTTTCTTCACTTTTCTTTCCTCTGGATATACAGAGACCACTATTTGTTTCTTAGATGGCCACTCAGTAGCTTTTAAGACTCTGTCACTGCTCACCACACTAGGATATAGAACTTTGTCTTTGTGAACTGTATTAGGCCAACTGACTCAGCTGTAAAAGTATAGAGCTATTTCCCCAAGCCCAGTGCCTCATTCCCACAAGGTATTTGGCTATGGGTAATGGATAAAATTTTGACAGCAGAAATAATAAGTAATTATGCAAAATGAGGCTTGAATCTTGTCTTTTAATTTTAACAGCCTTTTAATTAGATCATAAACAATTAAAAAGATTGGAATGTGTGTTGAATATTTTATTTCACTAACTCTTCATACATAAGTCAAGAAAATAAAATACTACAAAGTAAAAAAATAATAATAATAAATTCTAGGTTATGACAAAATAGATTCCAAACTGAGTAAAAGCCCAATTCTGATATGTGTCATGCTGCACCCTTTGGCAAAATGATTAAAAGAGAAAATTAATCTGCATTCCTCTAGTTCTATTTTTTTCACTTAATAGATATGTACTACTCTTTCTGTAAAATGAGGTCAATCATATCTCCTTTGCTTACCTCACAGAATTCCAATACAAACTTGTACACGAAAATTCTTTCTTATAAACTAATCTAGTAATAGGATATTGAGTCAAAATTCAATATTTGGTGTATTTTTGCTCTAGAAATGACTGAACTTGAAGAACATTTACCCCAATCACAGTCTAGCATGCTTAGGGAGAATTTTTCTTCAAGAAATAAAATATTCATCATTTCTAATTATAAATGGTACTGTTGTCAAGACAACTTTTCTCATGAGGGATAGGATTATTCTGAAATGGTCTACTTTAAGAATATTAAAATAAAAACTCAATTCTTATTTACAATTGAAATTTTATCACCCCTTATTAATATTTAACTAATCAAAATTATCAGTTTTAAAAGAAATGTTATTTGGGAAAGGTTCAATAGAATTTTTTTCCTTGGCTCTTCTAGGGAATTAGAATTCAGGATATGAGAATTGAATTATGCAGCACTTAAATTAAAAAATGAAAATTCTGGAACGACGTTATCTAAGTAACATGCTCCATTAAGGCCGGTCATTGGGACAAAATGACATTCTGAGGAATGAGCAGCAAAAGGGTAACTGGATATAACAGGGATCTCATTTAGCAAACATTAATGTATTTGAGCATTCCTATAAGTATTTGGGCATTCCTATAATGGCTATTCCTCAAGGAGGCCTGGTGGTGCAGTTGTTAAGTGCTTAGCTGCTTAACTGAAAAGAAAGGTTAGCAGTTTGAACCAACCATCTGCTCCATGGGAGAGAGATGTAACAGTCTGCTTCCATAAAGATCTGCAGCCTCGCACATCCTATGGGGAAGTTTTACTCTGTCTTCCATGGTTACTATGAGTCAGAATCAACTGCATATCAACTAGATAAGTATAATTCATTGCAACATCGAAAAAAAGGAAACATTCCTATATTGAATCTTCCAAATAGGCAACAATAGGCTTGTCTCTTTCTTAGATTACAATAAGGATATGCCCCATATAGTAAATATTCTGAATTATAAAAGTAGATTCTTATGATTATTGATAACAATTTCACAATTCAATAATATGTATAATTTTCTAACTCTTCTAGAATTTATTTGACTCACCCAATAACCTTCTGAGTAAAGCAGAGTATCATGTTGGCATCTAGTCTGACTCATGGTAACCCCTTGCATGTCAGAGTAGACTGTGCCCCACAGAGTTTTCAATGGTTGATATTTCTGATGTAGATTGTCAGGCCTTTCTTCAAAGGAGCCTCTACCTGGACTCCAACCTCCAACTTTACATTTAGCAATGGAGAACATTAACCATTTGTACCACCCACACAGAGGATACTAAACCAAACAACAAACTCACTTCCACTGAGTCAATTCTGACTCATAGCTACCCCTCCTCAAGTTTCCAAGGCAGTATCTCTATGGAAGTAGATTGCCCCACCCTCCTTCCAAGGAGTGGCTGGTAGGTTTGAACCACCAGCCTTCTGGTTAGCAGTCAAACGCCTTAGGCACTGTGCCACCAGAGGATACTACATGGTTTGAAATCAGAAAAGATGTGAGTCCGGGTTGTATCCTTTCACCATACTTACTCAATCTGTATAGTAAGCAAATAATCCAAGAAGCTGGACTATAGGAAGAAGAACACAGCATCAGGATTAGAGGAAGACTCATTAACCACCTGTGCTATGCAGATGGCACAACTTTCTTACTGAAAATGAAAAGATTCAAAGCACTTACAGATGAAGATAAGACTACGGCCTTCAATATGGATATAACTCACATAAAGAAAATAAAAATCCTCACAACTGGACCAATAAGCAACATCATGATACACGGAGAAAAGACTAAAGTTGCCAGGGATTTCATTTTACTTGGATCCACAATTACTGTCCCTGAAAGGATCATTCAAGAAATCAAACAACTTATTGCACTGGGTAAATTTCCTGCAAAAGACCACTATAAAGTTTTAAAGAGCTAAAACGTCTCTCTGAAGACAAAGGGGAGCCTGACTCAAACCATGGTCTTTTTCAATTTTCTCACATACATGAGAAATCTAGACAATAAATAAGAAACACCAAAGAAGAATTGATATGGATTATTAATATTTGAATTATGGTATTGGCAAAGAATAGTGAATATCCCACAGACTGCCAGAAGAGTGAAAAAATGTGTCTTGGAAGAAGTACAGCAGGCATGTTCATTAGAAGCCAGAATGACAAGACTTCATCTCTCCTGCTTTGGACATGTTATCAGGAGGAACTAGCTCCTGGAGAAGGATACTATGCTTGGTAAAATAGAGGGTGGGTCCAAAGAGGAAGCCCCTCAATGAGATCTACTTGCACAGTGGCTCCAAGCATGGGCTCAAGCAGAGCAAAGACTGGGGATGGGGCAGGACCGTTAATGTCTCCTTCCATTGTACATGGAGCTGCTTACTATGAGATGGAACCGACTCGGTGGTACCTACTAACAACCACCAACACTGACGGGCTCCAACTCAGAGTAGTCAGCATCGAATTTCATGCATGACAAAACAAGCAGCCAGTCAGAATTCCCTTTCTCATTCATTAATTCATTTATCCTTCTTTGATCATTTATCTCCTAAGAAGCAAACACTGCTGTATGTTAAGGGAATACAAAGATTACTGAGATTAGCTTTTTAATTACAACATTGTCAAACCCACCAGCCACTCCTCGGAAGGAAGGTTGGGCAATCTACTTCCGTAGTGATACAGCCTCGGAAACCCAAGGTGGGGTCACTATGAGTCGATTCTGACTCGACGGCACATAACAACAACAACACACAACATATAGCAGCTCTAGTTGTTAAATAACGCTGCAAATTCGTAAGTTTAGGCTTCTAGTCACTGGGTGGTGCAACAGTCAACACTTTCACTGCTAACCAACAGGTTGAAGGCTTCAGTCCTTAGAAGAAAGGCCTGGAGATCTAGTTCTGAAAAAACAGCCATTGAAAAACCCCTGGAGTACAGTTCTACTCTGATACACATGAGGTTGCCAAGAGCTGGAATCAACGGGCCAACTATGTAGTCGCATAACACTTCTCCAATAAGGTCCAGGAATCACCAAAGCTAAGTTCAACAGAAGAAGAAGAGGAAGAGCTTTGTAGGAGAAAAATGTAAATTGACCCTTTGGTTTAAAAACAGTAAGCCAGAGGTTTAATTCTCTTGAAATTAAAAATAAGCAATCAATCACTAATTAATTATTTATCCCATCGTATATGCCCATCACCATGTTGTTCACTAATTACACAGGAAATAAAAACCAAATTTTGCTGTACCTGAGAACAGAGGGTGTCTATGTGGTGTGTGTACATATGTGCCTACATGTACATGAAGACAACCCAAAAACATTCACCATGAACTAATTATACCCAAGGATATAGAGATATGTAGCTAGCCAAGGAATTTCAGTTGAAAAAACGAATTGACAACTGTACTAAAATTACAAATGTTCATGATCCTTAGAGAGATCAAACATGGGAGAATAGAAGCACTGTGTATGCACAAGGAGAGAGCTCTGGGGGCAGAAGTGCATGGGAGGGAAGGACACAGGAAAGAGGTAACTATGGGGAGGAAGTGGGAGGGGAGCTATTGCATTGTGGGAAATTGCAGTCAATGTCATGAGACAAAGTGTATATGAGCTGCTCTATGGAAAGTCAGTTTGCTCTGTAAACTTTCACCCAAATCACAATAAAAATTTAAAAACAAAATTTTAAAAAATAAAATAAAAAATAATCAAAAAAAGATATGAATGTTCTAAATGGTGAAAACAAACAAATGAATGTACTTGTACTTTTTAATTCCATGTCCCTTGTTAAGGTGAATGCAAATATCAGACTGAATTTTTTTATATTCTCTAAGAATGTCTTATGAAATTAATACCCTTCAGCAATTCAAGTACAACCTTTTCAACTCCTTTACTGAGAAATGAACACAGAATCAAACAATTATGGAAACTCACCATCACTCTAAATGATCCATTGTGGTAGACCTTGAACTTAGTTGAAGATTTTTATTTAAAGTAAGAAAGGTAGGGGATTTTTTTAAAAAGCCATATAATATTGAGTCATGTGATTCTAATTATTTTATAAATTTAATTTATGAAATAGTAAATGTGTTTTACTCCATAAACATAATATACTGTACCTAAAGGATTTCTACAAACATTAAGATGTTCTATATTTTTCTATATTATTTTTATTGTGAAAAGTTTATAAAGTTACCTATACCTGAGTAGAATATCATGTGTTTGAAAATGATCATTTTTATTTCAGAATTTTTTAGGTATAACAATACAGATTAATACATTTAATACCACTGACTGAAAGAGAATTAATGTAAAAATCCGCATGATTTTTAATGAAAACATCTGTTACAAAGGGCCCTGTAGAAAGCGAAGGCAAGAAAGAAAAAGTCTCCTGGCTTTGACCAATGGATGGCAGGAATAATGTCGGGCAACCTCAACAGAACATGGAATTGGCTCCCCCTGTTGGACCGGAAAAGTCCACATTTATGACCATGATTACCTCACAGATCTTTAAAACAAAAGTAAAATCTACAGCGTAAGCAAAATTTAAGACTCACAGCTGCACTTGGAATCTGTGTCTAGTGATCTTTCTTTTTTTATTCCCTAGCTAAAAGGAAGTCATGAAAATCAGCACAAAGTGAGTGAAGAAAAGAATCATTAATTTTCAATTCAGTGAAAAAATGTCCAAATGAGATATATGGAGCCCCTGGTGGTTAAACAGATAAAACCCTCGGCTACTCACAGGCAGGCTGGAAGTTCAAATCCAGCCTCATGGTAAGTCCCACCCAGAGGCAGCTCAGAAGAATGATCCAGTTGTCTGCTTCTAAAACATCTGCCACCGAAAACCCGTACGGAGCACAGTTCTAACTTTGCCGTACATTGGGTTGTCTGTGAGCTGGAGTTGACTTGAGCTTGGAGTTGACTGCCTTTAACTGGCTGTGTGTGCTTTAGGTTTGCAGGAGGATGCTGGGACCACAATACAGTTGACTAGGAAAGGATAAACATCCAAAACAGTTTCTTATGAAAACTTTTACAGGACTATTTTCTTTCCAGAAAATAGAGAATGCTAATCAGTTTGGGCACTTTTCGGCACCTATCTCTTTAGGACCCAGCACTCAAGGAAGCACTGGTACTGAATTGAGATCCTTATGGATTAAATAGGTTGTGTACGGTGGCCTCGGCACTGAACCGATATTTACAACACTGTTTCTTGGGGAAAACATGTTCCAAGTTCTAAATAACTTACAAACGTTTGGAATACACCAATATAACAACAACAACAAAAATGCTGGGAGATACATAATGAAGACAGGATATTGGTTCCATTTAACACAGAGTTAATTCGTGTGGACCCACATGATCGCCTTTTTACACCCTGCATTTTTCATTCATGGTCTAGCCAGGGAATGAGAATGCAATGAATTATGCAGGTATATTATTTTTGTTTGTGAAAACTCTATGAGGTTTTCAAAAATAGCAACAAGAATACATAATCAATCTCTAGCAACCTTAACCTAATTGCACTCTGTCCTATTTCAGTTGGCCCACTGACATTTATTAGATGACAATTTTGCCTGCGGAATCTCAAAAATGTGTTTCTCCAGTTTTTGCTGGTTAGCAAACACAGAGTTTACTGTACTTGGTTTCTCTTTTATCTTGAATGATTCGTCATTTGCTGGCAAACAGCTCAGTTAACATATCCAAGTTCTGGGCATTCACATTGAAGAGGGAAAAAAAGCATGACGAACATTTTGCCTCCAAATTCTAAGGCAATCGAAATCCTTTTAGAGATTAGAAAACGGTTACAAACTTTCCTCCAAATTTTAAAATTCAGGAAAACAAAAGGTTTCACTTTAGATAAATCAGACAATTTTTTAGCTTATTCTTAAAACTGTGGACCCATTTAAAGATGGCACTCACCTGTTTTTATTCACTTTTATCAATTTATTAAAGAATGCTTTAAGAACTAATTTTTCTAAAGAGAGAAAAGAAATCAAGATTGTAAGAAATGTATGTAAATTAAAGAGGGGGGGGGGCAGAAAACATTGGTAGAGCTGGGGAAAAAAAAAAAAAAAACTGGCACTCCAAAAATGAAGGTAAATTAGCAGGAAACCACTTCTAAAGACAATTACAAGAGCTACTGACTTCACATAACATAATGCTGTGTATACATGCTGAGGTGTCAGCCTTTGCATTAGCAGTAAAGAAAAGGCGATTTCACCCTGACCCTGCTAGTTCATTAACAGAAAACTTCCAGTTAGAAATATATCTCTTCCATTCATCTCAAGATAGTTCCAATCTATTTGTTGGAATCTGTACATTGATTTTCTTTTTGTTCAGAGTTTAAATGCAGTTAAACATGGCAAAAGGAGGTCGCCATTTATTCATTTCACAGATACTTTCTCGCCTACGCTGAGGGCAGTGTCACAGGGAAGAGGACTAGGGCACCATACCATTTACATCCAAGAAACCAAAGCATTTAACAAAAATTGGATGGTGGTTACTTGCTGAGACTTCATCACAGAAGGAAATATAAGGGCAGAGTGGGGTTGTTTACCTGTCAATCACTTGTCAATCTCACTAGTCCTCTACAAATACTCCTTGGACTTAGAAACCTTGTTAGCAATGGCTGTGTCATTAGAATTTTTAAACAAAGCAATGGACACATTTTCTAAAACTATTAAATTAAATCACCAGCACACACAAAAGAAAAGGTAACGTCATGGTTACTTCTGGGCAACTGAATATGACTTTTGTTTCTTTTTGTGTGTGTGTGTGTGTGTGTGCTTGTGTGTGTGTGTGTTTATTTTTTGTTTTTGTGCCTATTTTGTTTTGTTTTTCAATGGACCGTGCCACTCTCCACATGTTTTATAACAAGTGACATGACTGTAAGTAGATAGAGTAATAAGTACACAAAGGTTAACTAATATTTCTATATGTTTACCTGGAGATCAATTCACTCTTACAAAAAGTTACTAATGAGTTTTTGTGCAATATGAGTATTAAGTAAAAGGTCAGTGGACATCAGTGGTAGAAAATCTAACTGAATACGCTTCTGACTTGCAAGCACTGCCTTGGTTTAAATCAGTTACATGGATAGCAGGAATCATGATGCAAATAAAGTGCAAACACAGTTTTTCTAAAGCATTTTATGCCAAAGACAACAGTAATTTGAGCATGCAACATTGATAACACTTGACTTAATGTCTGTCCTTTCTTACTGTCCATTCTTATTTTCTTCTCAAAAGTGGTTGGTGAAAGACTGAAATAAAACCTCTAATCTGAAGCAGATTTCCTTATAGTTATGTGCGCTCTCCTAACTGAGAGCAAAGGACTAATTTTTTACAAAGAAAAAACACTGCACAGAAAGAATCTTTGGAGGTAGCTCTGTAAAATCTTTAAAGTAATACAACCTTTTGTTTTGTTTTGCTTTACTGACTTTACTAGGTAAATTAGCTTACCATGCAGGTAAATAAGAATTTTTTTTTTTTTTTTTGGAAGGCAGGAAATGGATCTAATTGTTAATAAATGAGTTTAACTGACTGGCTAATAAGATAGCTGATGCGCTGTCTGCCCAAGTACAAATCTGAGTGAAGATTTCTCCAAAAGGTTACATATGCATAAAGAGTCCAAAAGCAAACCCGTTGTCAAGTCCACTCCAACTCATGGCACCTCCACATGTTCGAGCAGAACTGAGCTCCCAGGGTTTTCAATTGCTGTGATCTTTATGAAAGTAGATTGCCAGCCCTTTCTTCTCAGGCACCACTAGGTGGATTTGAACAACCAACCTTTCAGTTAGCAGAGGAGCACAAACTTAAAACTGAGCACAGTGCAAAAACATGACTTTGCTCAAATTAAAATTAAGTTAAAATCTTTGCAATGAAGGGGAAATTGGAAAATATTTACTACAGAGGTTTTAGATTAAGACTACTGCATCCACAGTGCTCCAAGAGAGGGCACTTTCTGCAGTGTGCACAATTTTTGTTGATGTTGGATGTTGTTAAGTAGATTCCAACTCATAGCCATTCCATGTGACAGAACTGCCTCACAGGGTTTTCCCTGCTGTAATGTTTAAGAACCTAGATCATGAGGTCTTTATCTCACACAGTCCAGGGTGGGTTCGAACATCCAATCATTCTGTTAACATATCCATTGTTCCATCGGGGGGCCTTGTTCACAGTCAGGGCCGTGCTTATCCACCCTGATTTAAGCAGAGGAATTCTGGTTCCATCTGTGCTATGTTGTTGTTGTTGATAGGTGCCGTTGAGTCATCTCCGACTCATAGCAACCATATGTGCAGCAGAATAAAACACTGCCCAATCCTGTGCCAGCTCCACGATCCTTGCTATACTTGAGTCCATGGTTACAGCCAATGTGTCAATCCATCTCGCTGAGGGCCTTCCCCTCTTTCGTCGACCCTCCACCTTACCAAGCATGACATCCTTCTCCAGGGAATGGTCCCCTCTGACAACATGACCAAAGTAGGTGAGATGAAGTCTGGCCATTCTTGCTTGCGAGGAGCATTCTGGCTGAACTTCCTCCAGGATAGATTTGTTAGTTCTTTCAGCAGTCCATGGTACTTCAGCATTCTTTACCAGCACCACAACTCAGAAACATCAACTCTTCTTCGGTCTTCCTTATTCATTGTCCAGCTCTCACATGCATATGAGGCGATTAAAAATACCATGGTTTGTGTCGTCAGGTGCACCGTAGTCCTCAAGGAGACATCTTTGCTCTTCGGCACTTGAATGAGGTCCTTTGTAGCCGACTTGCCAAGTGCAATAAGTCATCTGATGTCCTGACTGCTGCTTCCATTGGTGTTGATTATAGAACCAAGCAATATGAAGTCTTTGACAACCTCAATGTTTTCCCCATTTATCATGATACTGTTTATAGGTTCAGTTGTGAGGATTTTTGTTTTCTTTATATTGAGATGTAATACTGCAGACTGTATTCTTCACTCTTTATCAGTAAGTACCTCAAGTCATCCTCGCTTTCAGCAAGCAAAGTTGTGTCATCAGCACATCTCAGGTTGCTAATGATTCTACCTACGATCCTGATGCCATACTCTGCTTCATATATTCCAGCTTCTCAGATTATCTGCTCAGTATATAGATTGAATAAATATGGTGAAAGGATACAACCCTGATGCACTCCCTTCTTGATTTTAAAGTGCAGTGTCCCCTTGTTCTATTTGAATGACAGCCTCCTGGTCTATGTACAGGTTCCTCATGAGTACAATTAAGGGTTCTGGAATTCCCATTCTTCTTAATGTCATCCACAACTGTTACGATCCACACAATCAAATGCTTTGGCATAGTAAATAAAACACAAGTAAACATCTTTCTGGTATTCTTTTATTTGAGGCAAGATCCATCTGACATCAGCAATGATAACCCTCATTCCATGTCTTCTTCTAAATCCAGCCTGCATATCTGGAAGTCCTCTGTCAATATACTGCTGCAACCGTTTTTGAGTTATCTTCAGCAAGATTTTACTTGCATGTGATATTAACTGTAGTGTTCGATAATTTCCACATTCTGTGGGATCACCTTTCTTTGGAAAGGGTACAAAGGGATGGATCTCTTGCAGTCAGTTGGCCAGGTAGCTGTCTTCCAAATCTCTTGGCATAACCAAGTGAGTGCCTCCAGTGTGGCATCCATTTGTTGAAACATTTCAATGGTTATTCCGTCAATTCCTGGAGCCTTGTTCTTTGTCAATTCCTTCAGTGCAGCTTCAACTTCTTCCTTCAATAACGTTGGTTCTTGAACATATGTCACCTCCTGAAATGGATGAAGCTCAACCAGGTCTTTTTGGTACAGTGACTCTGTGTATTCCTTCCATCTTCTTTTGATGCTTCCTGCATCATTCAATATTTTCCCCCTAGAATCTTTCAATGTTCCCACTCGAGGCTTCAATTCCTTCCTCAGTTCTTTCAGCTTGACAAATGCCCAGCATGTTCTTCCCTTTTGGTTTTCAAACTCCAGGTCTTTGCACATTCCATTACAGTAATTGGCTTTATCTGCTTGAGCTGCTCTTTGAAATCTTCTGTTCAGCTCTTTTATCTTGTCATTTCTTCCATTAGCTTTAGTTACTGTCGCTCAAGGGCAAGTTTCAGAGTCTCTTCTGACATCCATTTTGATCTTTTCTTCCTTTCCTGTCTTTTTAATGACCTCTTGCTTTCTTCATGGATGATGTTCTTGATGACATCCCACAATTCTTCTGGTTTTCCATCATTGCTGTTCAATGCATCAAATCTCTACTTTCAATGGTCTTTAAATTTAGCAGGGATATATTCAAGGTCATATATTGTTAATTTGTATCACATTCACTTCCAAATGGAATTCAGTGGCAGAAAAACTAAAATTAGGCAACTTTAAGGACCCTGTTCTTAGGCAATCTTCCAGCAGTGGAGTAGTGCCTGATATAGGGCACGAAGGCATTAGGTACACACTTGAAGAGCCCTGTAAGGCAAACTGTTACTTCCAACACAGATATCTACAAAATGGTCATATTTTTATTCAGATGTACTCAAATCTGCCTGCACCTCCTTCCAACAAATTGGTTCACTGGTGCCGTCAAGTCGAACCCGACTCATTGCAAGCCCTCCTTGAGTTTCCGAGGCAGTATCACTATGGAACTAGATTGCCCAACCTTCCTTCCGAGGATTTTAAAATCCTCACTGTTTTTCTATGAATGCCTTTTAGTATGTCAATGCCATATTTCAGTCTGAGACATTACCTGCTTTATGGACCTGAGCAGACACGAGTTACATTCCTGGCTCAACCTTTAATCAGCCAGGCTAGTCAATTTTCAGTTTCATCATGTGTAATGTAAAGTGCATAACAGATCCTTCTCAAAATAATTTTTTTGTGCATAAATTACAAATCCATACATAGCTTCTTGCAAAAATGTCAGGCACAAAACATGTGAATTTCCTTTCCCTGTTCCTCACTGACAAAATTATTAGTCAAAATACAGAAACAGCAGCAAAAACCAAACCAAGAAAAAGAAAACCTCTACAGGTGACTGGAGTTCTGGTAGCACAATGGTTAAACACTCAGTTGCTAACTGAAAGGTTGGAGGTTGGAAACACCAGGTGATGGACTTCTGTAAAGATTACAGTTAAGAAAACTCTATGAGGTCATTCTCCTCTGTCACACAGGGTCACTATGAGTCAGAATCAACTCAACAACACCCAACAACAACAACATCTGGAGCATATACACAGAAAACTGAAAGTTAAACATTTACTCCAACAGCCTCAGGATATAGACCTCAATATAGGAAAACAGGAGACACACGGAAATCTGGAGTCTTTGTAGTCTCTCCTAGCTTTTCACAGTGCCTCCCATTGTGCTTTTATATGTAGATACTTTCTCAAGACTAATACATGACAAACTCCAAAAACTTCAAGGAAGTGTCTTAAAACACAACTACCCAGGTGTCAGTTTGTGGTTCTCTGGGGCTTTCCTATTGCTATGGTGCTGGAAGGTATGCCACTGGTATTTTAAATACCAACAGGATCATTCTTTGTGGACAGATTTCAGCAGTGCTTCCAGAGTAAGCCAGAGTAGGAACAAATGTCTGGCAATCAACTTAAAAAAACTAGCCAATGAAAACTTTATGGATCACAACAGATCACTGTCTAAATCCCTTACTTTGGACGCATCATCAGGTGGTGTCAATTACTGGAGGAAAATGTCCTACTTGATGAAGAAGAGGGTCAGTGAGGATGGGAGGGTCATTGGATGAAATGGATTGGACAGACAGTCACAACCATGGACTGGAACATATCCACAATGGTGAGGAGGACATATGAACAGGCAGAATCTCATTCTGCTGCATATAAGGTCACTATGAGTCTGAGTCAACTTGAAGGCAGCTGTCTACATGTCTACCTACCTACTTACCTAATTACCAATCTATCTAAAAATGTCATCAAATACAAACTGAAAAAAAAAAAAAAAAGAAAAGAAAATGGATTTGGAGGGTGGAAATCAAGAAGCTCCTTTACACTAGGAGTCTGGACCATTTCACCATATTAAAGACTGTTTTGGGGGCTGTGTAACCTCAGGCAAGTCATACAACATCTCAACCACCTATTTCTTTGTAAGTGTCTAAAGTCCTTTCCAGCTTGGGACCTATATGCTCATCTTACTCTCATATAAAACATGAAAGGCCACCTGGATACATCTATGCCTCTAGCTTTTCCAACAAAAGAACTGAGGAAACATGGTGTACCTGTTAAGAATAAACCTAAGAAGTGAGTCCAAACCCTCAAAGAATAGAAATGCCCTCCCTGTTCAGATTTTACTTCACGGTACTATCTGGTAAGAACTGAATTTAATAACCAATACTAGCTCTAGTCATCAAAATTCTTATGGAATTAGCATTTTGGGCTGTTTATTTAACATCTTATTATCCTGTTCTCTACCTGAAATCATCATACTGTACAACAGCTTTGTAATTTCATTGCACATATCTCTCCCCACGTTGGTTTTCAGTCTTTTCCAAACAGCGTCACTGTATTAGGACTTGGGGTCATACAAAATTTCTGTAGCTAATCATTCAGCTCTAAGCCTCTTTACTCCAGTTTACAGTCATAATCTTCCCATAGCATTCTTTTAAAGAAATTACCCATGTCTAACAAACAGTCCTCAGCTTAGCATTTCAAAAACTCTAAAATGGGACCAATCTAGATTTCTTAGACTATGTCTCTCAGTTTGTTGTTCTGTGGTGGTCCATGCATTCTGTGAGACTGGAAACTATGCCACCACTATGTCAAATATCAGCAAGGTCACCCATGTGGGACAGGTTTCAGTGGCGTTTCCAGACTAAGACAGACTTGGGAAAGGGAGCTGGTAATCTACTTCTGAAAGTACTGTCCAGTGAAAAATATTATCAACAGCCCTGGAACATTGTCTAGAGTGCCAGAAGATGAGCCGCTCAGGTTGGAAGACATTCAGAATACAACTAGAGAAGACCTGTCTTTTCAAAGTAGTTGTTGTTGTTGTTATGTGCCGTCGAGTCTGCCCCGACTCATAGCAACCCCTCCTTGGGTTTCCGAGGCAGTATCACTACGAAAGTAGGATTGCCCAACCTTCCTTCCGAGGAGTGGCTGGTGGGTTTGAACCGCCAGCCTTCTGGTTAGCAGTCAAGTGCTTTAGCCACTATGCTACTTTCAAAGTAGAGTCAACCTTAAATGGTGTGGGTGGAGTAAAGCTTTGAGGCCTTCATTTTCTGATTTGACATGGTTCAAAATGAGAAGAAAAAGCTGCCAAAACCAAATCTAAAGTGATAAAGTCAATTCTGCCCCACAGGGTTCCCAAGGCTGTAAATATTTACAGAAACAGACTGCCTCATCTTTATTCCACAGAGTGTCTGGTGGGTTCAAACCTCCAACCTTTTGTTTAGCAGTGAAATACTTTAACCACCATGTCACGAGAGCCCCTAGAAACAAGTGCAAATGTACATTAATAATCACACTGTAGAATGTACAAAGTATGAATCAAGGAACCTTGGATCTTTCAAAAATAAAATTAAACAATTGAAGATCAATATCCTAGGGATTAAACTAAAAAAAAACTCACTGCCATTGAGTCAATTCGACCCCTCCTTAGATTTGTGAGGTGGTAACTCCATGGAAGTAGAATGCCCAATCTTCCTTCTGAGAAGTGGCTGGTAGGTTTGATCCACCAGCCTAAAATCATATCGGCCATTCTGAATTGGACAATCGTATAATCTACTATGCTACGGATGGAAAATTGAATAATAAATTAAAGAGGAATAGCAGCACATTCATCATCAAAAAACAGTTCAAGATCTACCCTGAAATACTATGCTATCAGTGATAGGATAATATCTATATAAGAAGATCAATTAATAGGACAATTATTCAAATTTACACAACAACCACTAATGCAAAAGATGTGAAACTGAACATTTTTACCAACTTCTGTGGTCTGAAATTGATCAAACATGCAACCAAGATGCAGTGATAATTACTGGTGACTGGAATATGAAAGTCAGAAACAAATTAGGTTCAGTACCATATTTTTTCACAAATAGTGCTCCCAGATAAATATAATGAACAGACCTAAGAAAATTATACGAAAAATGCATGGCACATCACACTTATGCATACACCATGCATGTCTCATAGTATTTCCTGAAGTGCACTTCAGCTTCCTTCAGCTCCATTCAACAGTCGGAAAATGTTTATTTTGATCTTATTTGTGCAATAATGGTTTAAGCTATGATAAGAAGTTATGGATTGAATTTGGTAGTAATGGGTGTCTTAAGCAGGGTTCTCTACTGAAGTAAAAGCAGTGAAGTTTATATATGTATATACACCAGAGGGGAGCTCTGGTAGCATAATGGCTAAGACACTTGCCTGCTAACCAGATGGCTGGTGGTTCAAACCCACCAGCCACTCCTCGGAAGGAAGGTTGGGCAATCCTACTTCTGTAGTGATACTGCCTCGGAAACCCAAGGAGGGGTCACTATGAGTCGGGGCCGACTCGACAGCACATAACAACAACAACAACATACACCAGAGAGATTTATCTCAAGGAAATGGTTCATGTGGTTGGTTGTAGAGGCTGGCAAGACCCTGGTCTATGGGTCAGATGTTAGGCTGGAGGCTTCTCTTGACTCACATATCTATAGGAGCTGACAAACCTAAGACCAGCAGGTCAGAAGGCAGGTCACTTGCTAGGGAGACTGAAAAATTCAAGATTAGCAGGTAAAAGAGCAGGCTGCTGGCTCACAGGCTGTGGAGGCTACTAATCCCAAGGTCAGCAAGCAACACAGCAGGATGTTTCCTCGATAAAAAGACACCTCTTGGGCCAGGGCTGCCTGGCAAGGATTGTTTCTGGGGTGCAAAATTCTATTTCTTCCTGCATTTGAGAAAATAATTTGTAGACCATGGAAGAAATCCTGCCAAAAGGGGGCTGTTTTAGATACTTGAGGGTCAGCTAGTGAGTCTGCTGCTGGAAACCAAACTTCCATATCAACAGGTACCAACAAAACAACTTAATATTAAATACACTGGACAAAAAAAAAAAAACACCTGAAATTGAAGTCAGCAACGTGTAAAAAACATTAGTATCTCACACTTCCCAAAAAGGCATATAGGGTATGCAAAAATTTATGAGTGCATTATTTGCATAAAAATACACTAAGTGGAAAATACGGTGTTGCTGATTGAAATAACAGAGATAACAGTTTAGAATTGTGTAAGAATAATAGCTTATTTATTGCAAACACCTTCTTTTCAACAATGTAAGCAGTGGCTATACACATGTACCTTAATGGATGGAATACATGGGAATCAAATTGATTACATCTATGGAAGGAAATAATGAACGAGGTCAATATCATCAGTGAGAACAAGGCCAGGTGCTCACTGCATGTTCTGCAAACCACTGTCTTGGACTTCTAGCCTCTACTCCTTATTCAATCCCCAAAATGCTTCCATATCTTAGCTATCTGTTAGGGCAGCACCCCACTTTCATACCAAATTATATCTTAGTACTCTGTTGTTGTTGATGTTGGGTGCCATCGAGTCGTGTCCGAATCATAGCGGCCCTATGTACAGCAAAATAAAACACTGTCCAGGCCCGCGCCAGCTCCACGATCCCTGCTATACTTGAGCCATTGTCGCAGCCACCATGTCAATCCATCTCGTTGAAGGCCTTCCTCTTTTTAACCGACTGTCCACCTTACCAAGCATGACATCCTTCTCCAGGCAATGGTCCCTTCTGACAACATGACCAAAATATGTGAGACGAAGTCTGGCCATTTTCGCTTCCAAGGAGCATTCCAGCTGTACTTCCTTAAGGACAGATCTGTCTGTTCTTTTAGCAGTCCACAGTACTTTCAGCATTCTCCACCAGCACGACAACTCAAAAGCAGCAATTCTTCTTTGGTCCTCCTTATTCACTGTCCAGCTTTCACATGCATGTGAGCTCACTGAAAATATCATGGCTTGTGTCAGGCACTCCTTAGTCTTCAAGGAGACATCCTTGCTCCTCAGCACTTGAAAGAGGTACCTTGCAGCCAACTTGCCCAGTGCTATACATCATCTAATATGCTGACTGCTGCTTCCATTGGCATCAGATGTAGAACCAAGCAATGTGAAGTCTTTGCCAACTTCAATCTTCTCTCCATTTATCGTAATGCAGCTTATATGTCCAGTTGTGAGGATTTTGGTTTTCTTTATATTGAGATGTAATCCACACTGCAGATTGTATTCTTCAATCTTCATCAGTAAGTGCCTCAAGTCATCCTCACTTTCAGCAAGCAAATTTGTGTTATCAGCATATCACAGGTTGTTAATAATTCTTCCTCCAATCTTGATGCCATGTTATTCATCATATACTCCAGCTTCTCAGATTATTTACTTGGCATACAAGTTGAATAAGTATGGGGAAAAGATAGAACCCTGACACACTCCCTTCTTGATTTTAAACTATGCAGTGTCCCATTGTTCTGTTTGAAGAACAGCCTCCTGGTCAATGTGCAGGTTCCTCATGAGCACAATCAAGTGTTCTGGAATTCCCATTTCTCAATGTTATCCATAATTTGTCATGATCCACACAATCAAATGCCTTTGCATAGTCAATAAAACACAAGTAAACATCTTTCTGGTCTTCTTTGCTTTCAGCCAGGACCCATCTGACAGCTCCTATGATATTCCTTTTTCCACATCCTCTTCTGAATCCAGCTTGCACCTATGGAAGTTCTCTGTCAATATACTGCTGCAACCATTTTTGAATTATCTTCAGTAAGATCTTACTTGTGTGTGACATTAATGCTATTGTTCAATAATTTCCACATTCTGTGGGATCACCTTTCTTTGGAATGTGTACAATTATGGATCTATTCCAGTCAGTTGGCCAGGTAGCTGTCTTCCAAATCTCTTGGCATAACCAACTGAGTGCCTCCAGTGGGGCATTCTTTTGTTGAAACATCTCAATGGGTACTCCATCAATTCCTGAAGCCTTGTTCTTTGCCAATTCCTTCAGTGCAGCTTAGACTTCTTCTTTCAGTACCATTGGTTCTTGATCATATGGCACCTCCTGAAATGGATGAAGATTTACCAGCTGTTTTTGGTAAAGTGACTCGGTGTATTCCTTCCATCTTCGTTTGATGTTTCCTGCATCATTTGATATTTTGCCCATAGAATTTTTTAATATTACAACTTGAGGCATGAATCTTTTCTTCAATTCTTTCAGCTTAAGAAATGCCGAACATGTTCTTCCCTTTTGGTTTTCTAACTCCAGGTCTTTGCACACCTCATTACAATAATTCATTTTGTCTTCTTGTGATGCTCTTTGAAATCTTCTGTTCAGCTCTTTGATCTTGTTATCTCTTCCATTTGCTTTAGCTATTCTCCACTCAAGGGAAAGTTTCAGAGTCTCTTCTATCATCCATTTTGGTCTTTTCTTCTTTTCTCATCTTTTTAGTGACCTCTTGCTTTCTTCATGGAAGATGTTCTTGATGTCATCCAACAATTCTTCTGGTTTTCGGTCATTGCTGTTCAATGCATCAAATCTATTCTTTAGATGGTCTCTAAATTCAGGAGGGATATATTCAAGATCATATTTTGGCTCTCGTGGACTTGTTTTAATTGTCTTTAACTTCAAGTTGAACTTGCATATGAGCAGTTGATGGTCTGTTCCACAATCTGTCCTGGCCTGGTTTTGGCTAAAGACATTGAGCTTTTGCATCGCCTCTTACCACAGATGCAGTCAACCTGATTCCTGTGTATTCCATCTGGTGAAGTCCAGGTGTATAGCCACTGTTTGTGTTGTTGAAAAAGGGTATTTTTGCAATGAATAAGTCATTGGTCTTGCAAAATTCTATCATGCCATTTCCAGCATCATTTCTGCCATCAAGGCCAAATTTTCCAACTACTGGTTATACTTCTTTGTTTCCAACTTTTGCATTCTAGTCACCAGTGATAATTAACAAATCCTGATTGCATGTTCGGTCAATTTCAGACTGCAGAAGGTGATAAAATCTTCAATTTCCTCATCTTTGGCTTTGGTACTTGGTGCTTAAATTTGAATAACAGTTTGTAATAACGGGGCTTACTTGTAGGCATATGGATATTATTCTGTCACTGAGAGCATTGTACTTCAGGACAGATCTTGAAACATCTTTTGTGATAATGAATGCCACACCATTCCTCTTCAAATTGTCACTCCCGGCACAGTAGACCACATGGTGGCTTGATTCAAAATGGCCCAAACCAGTCAATTTCAGCTCACTAGTGCCTAGGATATCAATCTTTATGTGTTCCATTTCATTTTTTACAACTTCCAATTTTCCTAGATTCATGTTTCATACATTCCATGTTCCGATTATTACTGGATGTTTGTAGCTGTTTCTCCTCAAAATGAGTTGTGCCATGTCAGCAAGAGGAGATCTCAAAAGCTTTACCTTATCCATATTATTAAGGCTGGTTCTTCTCTGACGATGCAGCTCTTCCTGGTTGTATTTTGAGAACCTTCCGACCTACGTGGCTTATCCTCCTGCACTGTATCAGACAATGTTTCTGGGCTATTCATAAAGTTGCACAGTAATGTATCACACAGTGTTTCTCTGCTATTCATAAGGTTTTCCCTGGCCATTTCTTTTGAGAAGTGGATGGAATCCTCCTCCTTCCTAGTCTGTCTCAGTGTGTAAGCTGTTGAAACTTGTGTACCATGTGCAACCCTACTGTGTTTGAGACACTGGCAGCACAGCCTCAAGCCTCACAGCAACACGCCACCACAGTAGGACAAACTGACAGACAAGTTTGTCTCCCTTAGCTGTTCAAACCCTCTCCACCCTACCCACCCTCCCCTTACATAGATCCCTGCCTCTTTCCCACTGCTTGGAAGGAGCGTGGCCTGGGTCCCCAGCCTTACCTGGATCCCTGCCTCTGCTTCCTCGCTCTGTCCTGGTCCTTGACCCCTTGGTTTCTTCTCTTCTTTCCCCAGCTTTCCCAGCACTTGCGATGGCTGGGGCTTGGGTCCCGGGCCTTACCTGGATCCCTGCATCTGCTTCCTCACTCTATCCAGGTTCCCCCTTCCCCCAACTTTTCCTCTGCTTTCCCGCCTCTTGGGAGGTAGCAGCACTTAGTTCTCTAGTGCTGCTATAACAGGAACATCACAAGTGGATGACTTTAACAAACAGAAATTTATTCTCTTACAGTTTAGAAGGTTAGAAGTCTGAATTCTGAATGCTAGCTCTGGTGGCTAGTGCCTAAGGCATGTACATGACTACTAACTAGAAGCCTGGCAGTTCAAATCTATGCTTGAGATGGCTTCCTCTCACCAGGCACTCCTCGGAAGGAAGGCTGGGCAATCTACTTCCGTCATGATACCACCTTGGAAACGCAAGGAGGGGTCGCTATGAGTCAGATGCGACTCGACACCAGTGCATTGAGGTGTTGAACTCTAGAGAAGACTAGGCTAGAAGTCCGAGTTCAGAGTGCAGGCTCCATGGGCTGGGTGAAGGGCTCTCAACCTTGGGCATGAGCTCTGCTTTCCTGGCCCACTGGAGGAAGACGATAGCTTCTCCTCACTCATGCAGCTACAGGCTGCTGGAGCCGACAAATCCAAGATCAGTAGGTAAAATGGCAGATAGTTGACTCACAGGCAACAATCTCAAGATCAGCAGACAACCCGGCAGGCCACTGATTCAAGTCCAGGCACCAGAGATGATGATGGGCCAAACGCACATTCAAAAATGAGCCAAAAAGCTAGAGACCCTTCCCAAAGCTTCTACATATATACAGAAAGCAGGCCACACCCTGAAGGCAACTCCACTTCAACTAATTAGCTGGTCACAGTAGATTCCACCATGGAGGTGATTACCACATGTCCAATCTCATCATAGGGAAAAACTACATCCAGCTACCAAGCCACTCAAAATCATGGCCCAACCAAGTTGACACATAACCTGTGCTACCACAACCATCAACTGCTGTTATGTAAATTAAAGTTGAAGCAAAAGAAAATTAAAACAAGACCATAAGAGCCAAAGCACTGCCTTGAGTACATCCAACCCAAAGTTAGAAGCCATCTCAAGCACAGATTTGATGCAATGAATGCTAATGATCAAAGACCATATGAGTTATGGGTTGGTATATAAAGATATCATACACAAAGAAAGCAAAAGTTCATTAAAAGGAAATAAAGGACTAAAGTGGATGTCAGAAGAGACTCTACACTCACTCTTGAGCTAAAGAGAAAGAAACAATTATGAAGTATAAGAGCAGAACAAAAGATTTAGAAAGGTACCTCAAGAAGATAAAGTCAAGTATTATAATAAAATGTGCAAAGATCTGGAGATAGAAAACCAAAAAGAAAGAATATGCTCTGTATTTCTCAAGCTGAAAAAGCTGAAGTAAAAAATCAAGCCCCAAGTTGCAAGACTGAAGAATTCACTGGGCAAAATACTGGACAATGCAGGAAGCATCAAAAGGGGATGGAAAGAATATAGAGTCACTGTACTAAAAAGAATTTCAAGAGGTAGCATGTGATGAAGAACCAACAGTAGTAAAGAAAAAAGGCCCAGCTGCACTGAATACACTGGTGCAAAACAAGGTTCCAGGAATTGACAGAGTATCTGTTGAGATATTTCATACATAGATGCAGGCTGAAAGCACTTGGTGTCCATGCCAAGAAATTTGTAAGACAGCTGCCTGGCCAACCAACTGGAAGAGATCCATATTAATGTCCATTCCAAAGAAAGGTGATCCAAAAGAATGTGGAAATTATCAAACAATATAGTTCATATCACATGGAAGTAAAATTTTGCTGAAGATATTTTTTAAAAAATGGTTGCAGTAGTACATCCACCACAGGGAAGTGCCAGAAATTCAATCTGGATTCAGAAGAAAACTTGGAATGAAGGAGACACTGCTGATATCAGATGGATCCTGGACAAAAGCCGAGAATGCCAGGAAGATATTTACCTGTTTTACTGACTATGCAAATGCATTAGTTGATTCTATGTCTTGATCTTAACAAGTTATGGACAACATTGAGAAGAATGGAATTCCAGAACACTTAACTGTGCCAATGAGGAACGTTCACATAGACCAAGAAACAGTTCTTTGAGCAAATCAAGGTACATGTACCAAAATAGGTACATAAGCACAGTGGAAAAGTATGCAACACTAAAAAATAATGCAGAATCCACATAAAACTTCATAACATGGGTGAACTTAGAGGAAATTATGCTGAGTGAAATAAGTCAATCATAGAAGGACAAATATTGCATTAGTCCACTATTGTAAAAAGTCAATGAAAGGTTTATATATTGATTACCAGGGATGGACAGGGGAAGGGAAAAAAAAAAAAAAAAGAGTTGTTCGAACAGAACAAGGAGATACTGCATGGTTTAAAATCAGAAGGGTGTGCCTCAAGGGTATATCCTTTCACCATACTTATTCAATGTGTATTCTGAGCAAATAAGCCAAGAAGCGTGACTATATGAAGAAGAACGTAGCATCAGAATTGGATGAAGACTCATTAACAGCCTGTGATATGCTGACAACACAACCTTGCTTGTTGAAGAAGACTTGAAATACTTAATGATGAAGATCAAACACTACAACCTTCATTATGGAGGGTTATACCTCAACACAAAGCAAACAAAAATCCTCACAACCTGACCAATCAGCAATATCATGATAAATGGAGAAAAGACGGAAGTTGTCAAGGATTTCATTTTACTTGAACAATCAATGCCCATGGAAGCAGCAGTCAAGAGAGCAAAGGGCATAGTGTGCTGGGAAAATCTGCAAAAGACCACTGTGTTAAAAAGGAAAGGTGTCACCTTAAGGATGAAGGTGAGCCTGACCCAAACCATGGTATTTTCAATCTCATGATATGCATGTGAAAGTTGGACAATGATAAGGAAGGCTGTAGAAAACAATGATGTATTTGAATTATGGAATTGGTGAATAATATTGAATATACCAGGGACTGCCAGCAGAACAAACACATCTCTCTTGGAAGAAGTCCAGCCAGAATGCCCCTTAGAGGGGAGGATGGCAAGACCTCACCTTACCTACTTTGAACATGTCAGACCGAGAAGGACCAGTTTCTAGAGAAGGCCTTCATGCCTGGTAAAATAGAGGGTCACCTCAAAAGAAGAAGACCTCAGTGACAAGGACTGACACAGTGGCTGGCTGCAGCAAAGGGCTCAACATAGCAACTTGTAAAGATGGCTCAGGACAGGGCTGACTCAGTGACACCTGACATAATATATATTGTCTTATGAATTCACTACTTCAAGTGTATGGTCCTTCTCTTAGTCAATGAATATACTACTTAACCATCTCAGCAAATATGATTCTCTCGACATAGACTATGATTTTCCCTCTAATGGCTCTGCAAACTACAGACATATAGCTGAAATGGAATCTCTGTATTCCCTTCCCAGAAATCCCAGACACAAATGATTCTTACTCCCCTCGAGCCTCCAGCATCTACACAACTCATTAATTATTCATAAATTGCTAGAAGCAATATCACTGTATTCTTTACTTAATTACACAATTTGCCTGCTTAGTGTATACTAAACGAAACGGAAAAAAGCCAGTAGATTGTTACTTCCTTAAAAAAAAAA
>NW_006921998.1:1439062-1502544 GCF_000298275.1 Orycteropus afer afer
CATGGCACCACGTAAGCCTCCAATGACAGACAGATGCTGGCTGCACCTGAGGCTCATTAGCTGGGAACTGAAACGCATCTCCCACATGGAAGGTGATAATTGTACCAGTGAACCACAAATGACAAGGAATATGTTTTTAAAAGAAGCCATCACGTAAGACCTCACCCAAGCAGTTGCCATTTTATTACTGGCAATAAACACGATAAAGTGTTCCCAGTTAGCATTTCAAACTTCCAAAAATTCTATAACCACTGTCTACTTGGTACTACTATGCCAGCTACTTTCACATATTCTTGTTCAATTCTGATAACAGATCTGCAAATTAATTGGTATTTTTTTCATCTTACAGCACAAGAAACTGAGCTTCAGAGTGGTTAATTATTTTGTCAAAAGTCACACACATAGAAAATGGCTGAGCCATGATTCCAATGAAGACTTTCTGACTCAAAGCATCTTTGCCTGTTCTGTAGTTAGGAACCTACCATTCATTCATTTGCATCATATCCCAGAGGCAGAGAAGTTAAGGAGTTATTTCTTCCCATCTACAGATTTAGAAGAAGCCAATGAATGGGAAAAGGAGATTCACTGTAAACACCCATCTGAAAGGGGAACTGGTTGCTTCATCTTGAAATTAGTGCATCTGCTTTTCCAGAAATGACTGAATTGGGGTGGATTTGAACAAATGCTGAAGACAAAGCTTAGCTGTAGTCCAACCATTCTCCATGTCAGCACATGCATAGGAACAGCTCATTACATATATGACTCACATGTGGGTCACGTGCACATACACACACATAAAATGGCCCTGGGACATTACTATCAGCATCTTTATCACCTTATAAAGGCATCTAAGAATGACTGCAAAAGAAAGGTGCAAGTCAGGTTCAAAAGCACCATGATACTGGAATCAGAAACTAAATCAATGGTCTCCATCAATGTTTTGACCGTGTGATACCATGACTAAAAATGTTTGATCACGTACTCCCTCCACCAATTATAATTAATGCATTTATAAATTAGTATGATTGTACCAATATGGAGTCCCTTGTGTTGGCATAGTGCCTAAGGCATTTGACTGCTAACCAGAAGGCTGGCAGTTCAAACCCACCAGCCACTCCTCAGAAGAAAGATGGGGCAATCTACTTCCGTAGTGATACCACTATGGAAACCCAAGGAGGGGTCACTGTGAGTCAGAATCAACTCGACAGCAGTGAGTTTGGCTTTTGGTTTTGGTGGTGCAGTGGTTAAAGCATTCAGCTGCTAGCCATAAGGTTGGGGGTTCAAACACACCAGCCACTCCACAGGAGAAAGATATGGCAATAGGCTTCCATACTGTGTTACAGTCTTGGAAACTCTATGAGGCAGATCTACTGTGTTCTGCACAGTTGCTAAGAGTCAGAATCGACTCAAGGGCAGTGAGTTTGGTTATTTTGGGTTTGGTAGCAAATAGCTAAACACATGCTACTAAGTGAAAGGTTGGCAGTTTGAGTCCATCCAGAGGCACTTGAGAAGAAAGGCCTGGTGATCCATTTCTGAAAAACCAGCCACTGACAACTCCATGGACTAGAGATGTACTCTGACACCTGTGAGGACACCAGGCACCAGAGATGACTCAATGACCACTGGGAACTTGCACCTACATAGTATGTCCATTTAAAATAACAACAAAAGTAAAAATGTTTCAAAGTTGAGAAAAAGTTAAAATTAAACAGAAAATTCTAATATTCTTTTGTCTTACATATAAGGCCGTACCAGTACATACAGCATCTTTGTGGGAAGTTAAAATGGTCAAGAAGCCCTCTCTAGGCAGACACGGAGTTGTAAGCAGGGGCAGGCTGGACTTCAGCCCTCATTTTCCCCATGGGCAGTGCCCAACCTTCACTCTGATTATGACATCACCGAAGAGTAGATGACCTTGAGCAGTCCTTGGAGTGAGCACAACCCAATGGAAGGCGATGAATTAAATAACGATTTTCAGAATGTTTTTCCAGCAATGATCTAGACATCTTGGGAATAGCACAATGTAAGACAGTCATTCATCCTTTTGAAAAATTATCTCTGGTGTGTGCCTTCTCTACCCTGCCTGCTTGGCAATAGGCAAACATCTCAGACAAGATTCAGACTTGACTTCTCAGTGCAATGGAGAGACAGATGAGAAAAACAGACACATGATGACTGCTATAACAAGAAGGCACAGCCACACAAATGAAGGACACCTAACTCAGCCCGGAGGAAAGTGAGGTCCAGCAAAGGTGACTTCTGTGCTGAGCTCGAAAATAAGAGAAGGACATGGGGACAAGAATTTGAGGCAGGGACAGTCTCTATCCCTCCAGACTTAACAATTTTCCATAATTTAGCTTATTATGAGAAAGACACAGGATAAAAATAGGGACAAATACAAAGCACTAATATCTCTTCCACAAATTTTCATTTACTTAAAGACATGATGGTAGGCTGGCAGGACAACACTTGGTGGCATTCATTCAATAAATATTTTTTGAGCATCTAATTGTGCCAGTTGCTGGCCAGGCATTAGAGAAAGAACAAAGAGTTAAAAATTGGACCCCTGTTTCCAAAAAGCTGTAGTGAAAACACAAAAAGCTGTAGTGAAAACAGAGCATTAAAGCAAATCATACAAATACTCAAAATCCAAAAATCGAACCCATTGCCACTGAGTCAATTTCAACTTATAGCAACCATACAGGGCAGAGTAGAACTTACTCATGGGGTTTTCAAGGCTGAAATCTTCACGGAAGCATACTGCTTCATCTTTCTTCTGCAAAGCGGCTGGTGGGTTAGAACCACCAACCTTTTGGTTAGCAACCATGCACTTAACCACTGAACCACCAGGGCTCCTCATACAAATGCACATGCATTTCAAAACAGGTAAGGAAAGTATCCTTGTACTGTGGGAATATGTAATGGGAATGTTGTTTCATCTAGAGGATCGAGAACGTGACGTTTGATCTGGACTACGAAGAATCAAAACCGAGGAAACCAGGTATACAGGACAATATGTACATATTTACAAATGAGTACTACTGTACCAGTGTGGTCCTTTGGTGATGAGAATGGGGAAGCATGGAGCTACTGGCAATGACCAGGTAAAGGGAGGCAGCAGGGAGATCTGTAGGGAGAGCAAGCAGTGATGCAGTTACACGCCTAGGAATCTTCATATGCAAAGGCCCTTAGAAGACTGCAGCAAGATAAACCCTGGGAACTGAAAAAGGCTGCACCTAAGTGAGAAGAGAAGGAAGAAAGCAGGATGGCACAGTGTATACAATCTCATAGGTTCACAGTGAATGTGGGCTCATCTCATAAGGGAAATGTCACGATGACCTGACAGTCCTTAAACCCTTGTAGGTCATCCTATCTGCCCCTCACGTCTTTCCTCTCTTCTCATCTTTCTCCCTCTGTCTCTCCCCCTGAATGTAAACAAGGAAGCATGAAGTCCTGGTTAGCAATGATGAACATGAGGGGACCAGGAGGAAAAGTTTAAGACAAGTGGATGCTGAGTGTGGAGAAAGGAAGAGATGAGAAGAGATGAGGCACTGTGTCTTGACCTACCACTGAACTTCTTACTCTGTGAGACAATAATTTACCTTATTGTGGAATTCAGACAGGGCCCAGTTATTTGCAACAGATAGCACATCACTAACCCATTAACCACATCCATCCATTATGCACTTTTAAATGTGTTATGCCTTGTTGCTGAAGTAAAGAAAACAGTAAGTTAAGATTGAAGGGCTTACCAGTCATCCACAATAAGCTGACAGACATGAAAAATTATTCTGGGTACAGATGTCATCATTCTGGCATTTTGGAAATTAAAATGAAATGTTCTAATTTGCAAACACATGTGTAGAGCACATGGGCTCAGGGAGGTGTCACGGTTCCTGGTAACAACATAATGGTGAAGAGTGATGGAGGATTTACCATTTGTACACACTTACATGACACCACTAACTCCTTCAATCCTCCCAATGACACTTAAGTCATATATTATTTTCTCTGAACAGGTAAGGAACTGGAAATAAGGTCTTTCTTTCTCCAGTTCATCTCTGAAACTAGAATTTGAACCCATCTACTTGCTAGCATAGTGATTAAGGCATTTGGCTGGTAACCAGAAGGTAAACAGATCAAACCCACCAACCACTCCATGGGAGAAAGATGAGACAGTCTGCTTCTGTAAAGATTTACAGCGTTGGAAACCCTATGGGTGGTTCTACTCTGCCCTAAAGTGTCACTATAAGTCAAAATCAACTTAAGGGCAGTGGCAGTAGGTACCTGCCTACAAAGACTTAATTCTCTTCATCACAACACACTGAGTCACATGTCACTCTTACAAAGATGCCTCACAGTTTCCAAGACTAATTATCATAGTATGTTTCCATAATAAACGTGATGGAAAACAATCACAGCAAGGATCATTTACCTGGAAATTATACTGAATTAACAATCTGTACACAGAAACATGCTACTCAATTATTAACAGTTTCAAAGTCAGATATAAGTTGGGTTTTTTTGTTTGTTTTCACAAGTGTTTTCCTTTCAATGACAGAGCAGTTGGCATGATGGAAAAGAAGGGACTGCCCTTATAAAATCTATTTATCTCATTTCTATTACGTGGTTAACTCTATGGTAGGTTCTGCAGGAAGCCTAAAATGAAAAAGACATAGAATCTGCCACCAGGAGCTTGAATTGTAGCGGGAGAGACATGGGGTCACGTTCACTATGATAGAAGACAGCTGTTACATAAAACTAATGGAAGCAGAAAGAAGGTGCTGAGAGGTAAAGCTGCCCAGGAAACAGGCTCTGAATAAGCCCTCCAAAAATGCCTCCCTAAAGAAAGACATATTTGAATTCATTATGTAAAGTCTTAAAGTAAGGAACCCTGGTGGTGCAGTTAAGTGCTTGAGTTGTAAGGGAATCGTTGTTAGTTTGAATCCATACAGTGTTTCCACGTTGAGAAAGACCTGGCAATCTGCTCCCATAAAAGTTACAAACTAGAAACCTCTCTAGGGCAGCTCTACTCTGTCACATCGGGTCAGTATGAGTTGAGCAATCTAATAGGTGGCACCTAACAGAAGCCACAGCAAGTGGCATTGAGTCAAAAGAGCAAGTATGGGCCACATACCGGCCAAGGTATGAGGTGAACAGTGATCCCTGCTGTGACATTCTCTTTTGATCCAAGGCATGTTGTTTTGATGGAACTGTTGTCAACTGTCACTGATCAGACCCCCGCTTCATGGAGACCCCATGCACAGTGGAAAAGCACTGCCCAGTCCCAGGCCATCCCCACGATCTGTTGCAGACTGGACCACTGAAATGCATAGGGTTCTCGCTAGCTGATTTTTGGAAACGGAATGCCAGGCCTTTCTTCCTAATTCATCTTAGTCTGGAAGCTTTGCCAAAACCTGTTCAGCGTCAGAGCGACAAGCAAGCCTGCACTGACAGGCAGTGGGCCGCTGTGCACAAGGTGAATTAGCCGAGAACTGAATCCACGTCTCCTACATAGAAGGGAAGAACTCAGCCAGTGCATTGCCACTGACTCCAACAGAAGACACAGAAGGGAATTAGAGGGATTCCAACAGACAGCAAATAAGAAAGAAATCCTTTAGGGAAGAGGGAATAGGCACTAGTGTGAGAGGCCTACAAGTAGAGGGCACTATTTGCCTGAGGTACTGAATTCACTGAGGAGGAGGTAGGATCTGGGTCTTGGGCAGTGAATAGGCATTTTCCTGGTAAAGAAGCAGTAGAAATACCAGAGGCGAATGTCCAGAGGGTCAGGAGTGGTTCACTCACCTGTTGAACTCCTCAAGTAAACGATGTAGTGACAGACAGGTAGATACATGGACAGAGACAGACAGACAGATAATTGATACCCACTGCTATCAAGTCAATTCCAACTCATAATGACCCTTTAGGACGGAGTAGAACTGCCTCATAGGGGTTCCAAGGCTGTTAATCGTTACCAAAACAGACTGCCTCATCTTTCTCCCACCGAACAGCTGGTGGGTTTGAACTGCCCACCCTTTGGTTAGCAGGCAAATGTTTTAACCACCACATCAGCAGAGCTCCTAGTAAATAACAGAACCATTGTTTTCCTCCAAATCTTTACTAATACCCAATGTCCATATTTTAAATTCCTACCTTGGCCGTCAATCTCCCTAAGTGGTTCTGCATTATCATTCTTATTTCCTGGTGTGTGTGTGTGTTTGCTTATCTGTGTTTATCTATCTATAAAGGTTTACAGGAAAAGAATGGTTCTATCATTTACTAGATAGTTCTATTAATTATTATATCCATGGAGTAGTAATTCAGTTAATTACTTTATGCTTCAGTTGTCTCATCTCATTTATAAAATTGAACCAATGATATGTTTATGTCAGATATCTCTGAATGCAGTGTATGCAGAAATATTTTGTTAAATCTAAATTTCTGTGTCATATGGTGCTGTTCTAACTCACAGCGTCTCCATGTGATAGAGTAGCATAGAGTTGTCTTTGTTGTAATATTTACAGAGTTAGCAGCAAGTGAACTGTTTCTGCAAACAGAGTCAAGACACATCATTCTTTTTGAATACAAAAGGGCATGATGTTAGCTGTACTGTAACATCTGGCCATTGGTAGAAAACGGTGCAAATGGAGAAATCCTGGAAACTGAGAGCCTAGTTAGGAAATAAGCTAAAGAGAGCAGAAAGGAGCAGGTGGACAAATGTGGTCCTCTGGAGGTGAAGTTAACAGAACTTAATGGTGGAGACTCACCACCTGTCTGATAGTTTGTCATACTGTGGTGGCTTGTGTATGCCTACTATCCATACAGATAAAAGGAAGACCAGTTAATACTACTATTATTCAAAATATTACATACCAACTACTAAAGCCAAAGGTGAAGGAACAAGAGTTTTCCCAACTTCTGCAGTCTGAAATTGACCAAACATGCAATCAAGATGTGACGGTGATTACTGGTGTTTGAAATGTGAAACTTGGAAATGAAGAGGAAGTATCGATATTTGGAAAATATGGCCTTGAGGAAAGAAATGATGCTGGAGACTGCATGATGGGATTTTGCGAGACCAATGACTTATTCATTGCAAATACCTTTTTTCAGCAACATAAACAGTGACTATACACATGGATCTCGCCATATGGAATACACAGGAATCTCACTACATCTGTGGAAAGAGTCAATGGAGAAGCTCAAATAACCTCAGTCAGAACAAGTCCAGGAGCTAATTGTGGAAAAGACCATCAACTGCTCATATGTAAGTTCAAGTTGAAGGTGAAGAAAACTAAAACAAGTTCACAAGAGCCAAATATGACTTTGAGTATATCTCAACTGAATTCAGAGATCATCTGAAGAATAGACTTGATGCACTGAACACCAATGACACCAATAGACAAGATAAGTTGTGGGATGACATCAAGAACACCATACAAAAGAAAGCAAAGTGTCATTAAAAAGGAAGAAAAGACCAGAATGGATATCAGATGAAATCTGCTCTTAAATGGAGAATAGCTAAAGCCAATAGAAGATATGATGAAATAAAAGGGCTGAACAGAAGATTCCAAAAGGAAGCTCGAGAAGACAAAGTAAAGTATTATAATGAAATGTGCAAAGAACAGGAATTAGAAAACCAAAAGGGAAGAACAAATACTGCATTTCTCAAGCTTAAAGAACTGAGGAAAAAGTTCAAGCTTCGACTTGCAATACTGAAGGATTCTATAGACAAAATATTGAGTGATGCAATAAGCAGCAATAGAGTATGGAAGGAATACACAGTTACTGTACCAAAAATAATTGGTCGATATTCCCCTATTTCAGAATTAATCAAGAATTGATGTTATTACAAAGACTCATGGAAATAATTAGTCCAAGGGACTGGGAGACCATGCAATCCTCAGCCTATATGACCATGAGACCATAAGAACTAGATAGTACCTGGCTACCACTGTCAACCACTCACAGGGGGATCTGTGTAGGAGATCCTGGATAGAGTGGGAGAGCAATGTGGAACAAAACTCAAAATTATACACACACACACACACACACACACACACACACACATACAGAGAGAGAGACTTCCTGGTCTGATAGAGCCTGGTGAAACCCGAGATTATGCCCCTTGCTGCCCTTCAGGTCTGGAATTACACTCACTCCTGTGGCTTCCAGCCAAATAAGAGACCAGCATATGGGCTGAACATTTACATCAGGTAGATACACTCCTTGAAGATATCAATCATGGGAGAACAGAAGGGGAGTGTATGCACAGGCAGACCATTCGGGGGACAGGAATGCATGGGAGGGAAGGACACAGGGAAGCAGTAACTATGGGAAGGAAGTGGGAAGAGAGCTGTTGCATTGTGGGATATTGCAGTCAATGTTATGACACAAAATATGTATGAACTGCTGTATGGAAAATGAAATCGCTCTGTAAACTATCATCCATATCACAATAAATTTTTTTAACAAGAATTGATGTTACTAAAAGAAGTCCAAGCTGCACTGAAGTCCCTGGTGAAAAACAAGGCTCCAGGAATTGACGGAATACTCACTGAGATGTTTCAGCAAATGGATGCAGTGCTGAGCCACTCATTCCTTTTTGGTTTATGCCAAGAAATTTAGAATACAGCTACTTGGCCAACTTACTGGAAGAGATCCATATCTGTGCCCATTCAAAAGAAAGGTTATCCAACAGAATGCAGAAATTACAAACTGTATCATTAATAAGGGGAGCTCTGGTAGCATAGTGGCTAAGGCACTTGACTGCTAACCAGAAAGCTGGCGGTTCAAACCCACCAGCCACTCCTCAGAAGGAAGGTTGGGCAATCCTACTTCTGTAGTGATACTGCCTCGGAAACCCAAGGAGGGGTCGCTATGAGTCAGGGCTGACTTGACGGCACATAACAACAACAACAACATCATTAATAAGACGTGCAAGTAAAATTTTGCAGAAGATAATTTTAAAAAAAAATAGTTGCAGCAGTACATAGATAGGAAACTGTCAGAAATTTAAACCAGATTCAGAAGAAGGTGTGGAACTAGGGACATCAGTACTGATGTCAGATGGATCTTGGCTGAAAGTAAAGAATATCAGAACAATGTTTGTCTGTACTTTATTTAACTATGCAAAGGCATTTAACTGTGTGGATCATAACAAATTATGGATAACACCGCAAAGAATGGAAATTCCAGAATACTTAATTGTGTTCATGAGGAACCTATACATAGACCAAGAGGCACTTGTTCAAATAGAACAAAGGGAAACTGTATGGTTTAAAATTAAGAAAGGTGTTCATCAGAGTTGTATCTTTCACCAGACTTACTCAATCTTTAATTGATTAAATAACCTGAGAAGCTAGAATATATCAACATCATGATAAAGGGAGAAAATTTTGAAGTTGTCAATATTTTCATTTTACTTGGATCCACAATTAATGTCCATGAAAGCAGCAGTCAAGAAATCAGACCACATATTGCAATGGGCAAATGTGCTGCAAAAGACATCTTTAAAGTGTAAAATGTCACTCTGAAGACCAAGGAACACCTGATCCAAGCCATGGTATTTTTCATAGTCTCATATGCATTTGAAATCTTGACGATGAATAAGGAAGACAGAAGAATTATTGATGCATTTGAATTTTGACATTGGCAAAGAATACTGAAAATATCATAGACTGCCAGAAGAACTAACAACTCTGTCTTGGAATAAGTATAGCCAGAATGTTCCTTAGAAGCAAGAATGGCCATATTTCATCTCATGTACTTTGGTCATATGTCATAATGTACCAGTCTCTGGAGAAGGTATCATGCTTGGTAAATCAGATGGTCAGTGAAAAAGGGAAAGACCCTCAAGGAGATGGACTGACACAGTGGCTGCAATGATGGGCTCACGCACAACCAAGACTGAAATGAAGGCCCAGAACCAGGCAGTGTTTTGTTCTGTTGCATGTAGGGTTGCTGTGAGTCCAGAGGCAACTCCACGACACCTAACAACAACAAAAACATCTGTGGCAATAAGAGTGAGGGAAGATCAAGGGTGACAGGAAGGCTGAAGTCTGCGTAAGTGATGGGATGGTGGGGGAGATTGTGAGAAGCACCCTGGAGTAATAAGCACCTATGCAATTTCCATCATTAACAATACATAAAACAAGGAAGTTCTTTTCCCTGATCAGATTGATACACACAGTGAGGAGCACTGGATCTCAACAGCATTGTAATTCCAGCTTGACACTCAAAAAATTCCACTTTTACCAAAGTGTTATGACGTTGGGTAAATTTCTTCATTTCTCTGGGTCTCGGGTTCCTCATCCTGCACACGGTTGGACATCAGATGAGAGCCTACTACCAGAATAAAGCACTTGGGTCATTGGCTCAATGTGTGAGACTTACAGAGTTCCTTGGCGATGCATGCGGTTACTGTGCTCTGCTGCTAACCCAAGGGAAGGAGGTTCCAAGTGCACTCAGACGTGCCTTGGACAAAAGGGCTGGTGATCTATTTCTGAAAAATCAGCCACTGGAAACCCTATGGAGCAAAGTCCTACTAGGACACACAGTAGTCGTGTGCCATGAGTTGGAATCGAATCAAAGGCAACTTTTTGTTTTGTTTTGTTTTTGTTTTAATGAGAGTTAAACAACTACTCCATCACCTCCATCCTCACCTCCATCTCTTTCTGCACTCAAAAGTTATTTTTCTCTGTGGATTCCCTTCAGGAATACACACAAAGTGTCAGTGTGTTCATCTCATTCAAACGAGGAGCTTTGATTTGTTCATAGAGAATTGTGCCACTGGATAGTATAGTCTTCTACAAACTACACCTAAATCAAGATTGCGGACAAAGCAAACTTCAATCTGGATGCAAACTTCAGCCTGTATCCTAAATGTTGCATGAGACTAAGCTTGGCTACTTGCAGCTAACCTTGGCTGCTGCTGCTGCTGGGCTCATCAATACCCAGTGTCCTGTGCCACTAGCCTCATCTTTGACTCACTCTCACTCACTTCTCTTCATGATACAGTTCTGTATTTCCCAGCTGATCTGGCATTATCCACTGTGTCTGTATGGCTGGATTTGCTAAGATAAGATAATGGCCTTTTATGTGCAGGCACTGTGAATTCCCCACCCCTTGGACTGAGAAGACAATTTAAGTGGAAAGGAATAAATTGCTGGATTTAACACAGTGACCAAACACAAAAGCCTAATAAAAATGTCACAAACGCATGCTCCAGAATGGCAGAGAATTGTGGAAACACACGAAATGATGTATACTGTACCTTAGCAACCATCCAAAGACACAGAATGATGAGAATAAACTGCTCGCCTCAGTTGCTTCCAACCATTGTCGCTGTTTCAATTTGCTGTCGTCTCGTAGCAATAGTTTTATTTGCAAATAGAACAAAAGCAAACAAATCCTCTCTCATACACATGTAAAAATATTAGAAATGAATTGATAAATAATACCAAATATAACAGCCTTCTCTGCAGGCTTTAAAAATAACACAGATGATAGATACCACAGTGAGGAAATTTTACAAAAAGCCACCTATGTATAAGTACTTAAATATACTGATTGAACAAGTTAATTGACTGCTTTTCTGTTTTTACTCAGACACTATCTATCAAGGAAGAACATCTGTAAAACTATCGAAGAGATAAAGCTTCAAATGCTTTCAGTAGCTGCTGCGTTGTTAGGAGCAGTCAGGTCGTTTCTGACTCACAGCAACCCTAAGTACAACAGAACGAACACCATCCTCATAGTCCTTGCTATGCTTGAGCCCGTCATTGTATCCACTGTGTCAGTCCATCTCGTTGATGGTTTCCCCTTTTCCGCTGACCCTGCACTTTGGCCAGCATCATATTCACCAGGGACACGTTCCCTCTGAAAACATGAACAAAGTAGCTGAGATGAAGTCTGGCCATCTTCACTTCTAAGAAGCATTCCAGCTGCACTTCTACCAGGACAGATTCAGTCATTCTTCTGGTTGTCCATGGTATTTTCAGTAGTCTTCATCAACACCACTATCCAAATGAAGATTTACCATGAAAGACGAGGGTGTCAACTCATTCATGTTCCCTGCCTGCACTTTCCAGTCAGCCTATGCATGCCTGGGGAGCTCTGGTGGCGCAGAGCCTATGGTATCTGACTGCTAACCAGAAGGCTGGCAGTTCAAACCCACCAGCCACTCCTCAGAAGGAAGGCTGGGCAACATACTTCCACAGAGATACAGACTCGGAAACCCAAGGAGGGGCGCTATGAGTCGGGTCCGATTCACTGGCAGTGAGTGAGGTTAAGTTAGGTTATGCATGTCTGTGTGGAGCTACACTGGCCTATGGGGAGTGAAAATGAGTATGCTTAAGCCTGCAAGGAGACCCTCACTCATGGAGGGGGGTTGGTTAGGGAACTAGTTACCATAATATAAGATGAATAACTTGTATATGGTAGGACCTACCCCAACCGGCATATTTTTAATTCCATACCTGTTACTAGTTGCCAGTGAGTGACTCCAACATGTGGTGGCCCCATGCATATCAGAGCAGATCTGTGCTCCACAGGGATTTCAGTGGCTGGTTTTCAGAAGGAGATCCTCAGGACTTTCCTCTCAGGTATCTCTGGTTGGACTCGAACCTCCAATACTAAGCACATTAACCATTTGCACCACTCAGAGCCTCCTTTAACCTATTGATTGCCTTGAGTAACTGGATGGTGGATTGACCATGTTAAAAAAAGAAGTGAAAAATATTTGCACATCAAAAGGTGTCTACTTCTCAGTGTTGTGCAGTGACACAAGGAAAGGGTCCTGCTCCCCGAGAAATGTGACTACACCCAATAAAGGGCAGCAGTCCCAGCTGAAAGAGGAAAGCAGAGGCTGGCTAGGGGTGAAGTCAGGAGGGACTGGAACATCCTGGAATCAGGACTGGGAAGACAGAGAAGCAGATGAAAAACAGGAAGGAGGAAAACAATAAGCCACAGGGAACGTGGCTCCAAACAGTCAGGCTTCCCATTCTAAACTGGGGAAGAAAAAAAAAGAACTCAGCCAATATATTGAAAATAATAACAATTTCAACAGATGTTGGCAAATAGTTGGTTATTTTTCCTCCACCAGTTCGAGTTGTTTGGTTTATGGAAGATGTTGTTGTTAGTGGCCACCGAGTTGACTCCGACTCAAGGTGAACCCAGATGAACAGAGGAGGACTGCTCCGTAGGGTTCAATGCTGTGACCTTTCAGAAGCACGTCTCCACGCCTGCCCTCTGAGGAGCCTCTGGGTGGGTCTAGCTGCCAACGCTTTGACCACTAGTCTGGTGTTTGACTGTTTGCACCTAGGGACTCCAATGCTAGTACTAAGTTATTGAAATCCATATAAAATAAAAGCAGGATTAAGCAGAAAAACATGGTTCCCATACTCTTTCCAGAGGTAACAACAGAATGCTAAGTTCTCCCTTAGGGAGGCTGAGAAGAACAGATTTCTCCTCCAATTAGTTCACTCAAAAACCACACACTCAACCATGTGGTTATAAGAAAAACAATACTATCCCTCAACTCTTTATGTCTAAAATAGTTTTTATTTTAAAGTTTCAATCAGAATTAATTAAAAAACAATAATTATTATTCTTTGGATTTTAAAAAAAAACCTCGCTGCCAGTGAGTCCAATCGACTCACAGCGACCCCTCCTTGGGTTTTCTGCGGCATCACTACAGAAGATTGCCCAACCTTCCTTCCGAGGAGTGGTGGATGGGTTTGAACCACCAAATGCCTTAAGCACTACCCACCAGAGCTCCCACTCTTTGGAGCAGCCTATTCTAAAAGGTGCTCCTACTGCCTGGATTAACTGATATAACCAGGAAAAGGAGGGGCTTGGGCAGCAAAATAACTTTGGGAAACATGTACATAACACATCTGTACAAATGACACAGGTTTCTTTCTTTTTTACATTTTTATTGTGATTTGGGTGAAAGTTCAAAGAGCAATTTCCATACAGCAGTTCATACACATTTTGCCTCATAACATTGACTGCAATTTCACACATTGTAACAGCTCTCTCCTTACTTCCTCCCCATGGTTATTTCTCCCCTGTCTCCTTCCCTCCCAGGCACTCCTGCCCCCACCCCACGGGTCTCCCTGTGCATACATTGCCCTTCTGTTCTCCCATGACTGATCTCTCCAAGGAGTGTATCTAATGTGACACAGGTTTCTTGATTGCAAGGTGCCTTGCAAATTGATATGTCAGCGTTCACTACAGTCCCCACACAGCACATAGTTTTCATTATTCCCCAACACATTGTATCAGAGAATATTTTTCTTCAATTACTAAAGCACATGCTTTCAGAATCTCTTCTTTAAAAGATAACATAATATAACTAGCACATCAATAAAGAAAAGGTACTAGAATAATATACATTTGAGAATTAATAAGAGCTAACTTAAAAAAATCTAAAACTTAATTATAAAAAATGCCACCAAAGGAATCAATTACTTGTGACAGACTCACAGTGACAACTGAAGGTATTAATATTTATTTGAAAATAACTAAACCTCTATCAAAACATGTTCACCTACATTTGAATTGTGTCCTTCAACTACTCACTCCCTTCGAGTCAATTCCAACCCACAGTGATCCTCCTTGGGTTTCTGAGGCCGTATCTCTATGGAAATAGATTGCCCAGTCTTCCTTCTAAGGAGTGGCTGGTGGGTTCGAACCACCAGCTTTCTGGTTAGCAGTCAAATGCCTTAGACAGGAAAGTTAATTTAGAAAATAAAGCAATCTAGTGAACTGTTACTGTGGCTGTCTGAAATCACCATTCACTCTCTCATGTGTGACTTCTACATGGAAAGGAGCTGAGGAATAGCATTTGCCCATTTGAACAAAACTCAGTTACAGTTCTTTTTTGGCCTTCTGTCATATTTGTCAAGTTCTTGATCGATTTTGATCTAGTATCCCGTCTTCAGGCAAGAGAATGGTATTTGACAATTCAGACAAGAGCAAAAGGTAATGTTGATAAAATGGTACTGTCAGTTGTGCAATGCTTCACAGTGAGATTGACAAGACCCCCTTAGGGCTCTTGCCCTAAAACATGATGACGGATATACTCAGTAATTTTTAATGCAATTATTGCACCTACAAGTGTTATTCTTGTTCACTCACGTTGCTTTTTCAAATACCCTCTTTCTGGAGTAATTTCCCTCCTCAACTAAATTCCAGGGGATTACATGGTGGGTGGGGAGAGGAAAAAAGTATTTCCTTGTATCAAATGTAACTGTGTTGCTTTCTCATTCCATCCAGTTCCTGTGTAATGAGAGAAGAATCCAGGGTGGTCACTGGGAGTACCTGATTAACCACTTTCTTTCAAACTATTCATTAGGTGTGGAATTCCTTCCTATTAAATGGGGGAAACACCAACCCTGAGAGGCCACCTTTTAGAAACAGTCTAGATTTCAGCTACCTTCAGCACACTGAAGGAGCTCTGGTGGAGTGGCAGGTAAGGCATATGGCTGCTAACCAGAATACTGGTGGTTCAAATCCACCAGCCACTCTGTGGGAGGAAGATGAGGCGGCAATGTACTTCTGTAATGATTTGTAGCCTTGGAAATCCAACAGGGGTCACTATGAGTCAGAATTGACTTGATAGAAGTAGTGGATTTGGTTTTTCTTTCTCTGTGCATTAAAGTTCTGTAAATTCTGTTCTCCTCAAAAGATCAACAAAATAAACTGCCCAGTGTGCGTGCACAAAGTATGCACTGGAAAGAGTTCCAAAAATGAAAGTGCCTGCTCTCCAGCCCCTTACAATCAAAGATGGTAATAGCAAGTTTCCATATAAAAACTAGCAGCAACCAACTCCATTATTCTCCATTGATTTGCTTTGTTTGATTTTTAACTCATTTCTTCATGCTACTATGAAAGATGTTCAAGAGGCAGGCGATTATTGATACTACTTCAGTTGTACAGCACTTAACTCATATTGAGTTCTGGTGGTGTGGTGGATAAGGTACCTGGCTGCTAATCAGAAGGTCAGTGGTTCAAACCCACAAGCCACTCTGAGGAAAGGAGATGGGGCCATCTACTTCTGGAAAGATTTACAGCTTTGGAAACCCAATAGGGGTTGCTATGATTTGGAACTGACTCGATGACAGTGAGTAACTCACATTGAAAAAATATCAAATAAAAAGATAACCACTTAACAATGGGTAACAATCCAATGTCCTTTAATCACCATTTACTCTTTGTTGGTTTTAACCCAGCCATTAAATAATTCACATTTAATAGTAAGTAAATCAAAACCAGGCAAATTCTAAACAGGTTGTATTTACCTAGCAAAGAAATTGTGCTTATTTTTTAAATCACTAATTCACTTTAATTGAATCCACAATCAATTCCCATGGAAGCAGCAGTCAAGAAATCAAACGATGTATTGAATTAGACAAATCTGTTCCAAAAGACTTCTTTAAAGTGTTAAGAAAAGCAATGATGTCACTTTGAGGACTCTGGCGTACATGACCCAAGCCATGGTATTTTCAGTTGCCTCATATGTTGGACAGAGAACAAGGAAGACTACAGAACTGATAGAAGTCAATTAATGTGTTGGTGACGAATACTGAAAATATCTCGGACTGCCAGAAGAATGAACAAATGCACCTCGGTACAGTCCAAGGCAGACTGCTCCTTAGAAAGGAAGACAGTGAGACCTCATCTCATGAACTTCGGCATGTTGTCAGGAAGGACATCATGCTCGGTAAAGAAGAAGGTCAATGAAGAAGAGGAAGACCCTCTCCTCGACGGACTGACATGGTGGCTGGCTGCTAAAAATGGGCTCAAACACAGCAAAGGTTGGGAGGATGGTGCAGAGCAGGGCAGTGCTTCGTTCTGTTGCACACAGGGTCACTAGGAGTAGGGGCAGACTCGAGGGCATCTAACAACAACAGCTGGAGGCAACAATCTCAAAATCGCACAGCCACAACCTGACGATCTAATTCTTGGTTTATTATCATGAGTAATTCCACTGGAACTCTTCCAAGTCCTATAAAGATTCATCCACTAATTTTTGGAAAAGAGTTAGAACAAACCTTACAAAATGTTCACTCTTCCTTTCCCTGAATTATTTTTGAGCATCTCCTAGACACTGGGAGACCTTGTGTTAATTCTGGTGATTTGATGGTGAGCACATTAACTCAGTGCCTTCGAGCTGGATCTGACTCATAGCAACCCCCTCTTGGGTTTTCTAGGTGGTATCACTATAGTAGATTGCCCAATCTTCCTTTCGAGGAGTGGCTGATGGGTTTGAACTGTCAGCCTTCTGGTTGGCAGTCAAACGCCTTAGGCACTATGCCACCAGAGCTCCCATTAGACATGTCTATTATCTGACTAGTATATGCTTTCATAAGCAAAGATCCTCACAGATCAAGGAATTTCATTAAATGAGTGCAGTTAGTGACCAGCAGAGCTAAGATGTTAACTAGTCAGACTTTTGACTTCAGAGCCAATGTTGTTTTCATGCCACAACATCTTATTCCGTATTAATTCTGCTGTTAACTTTTTTTTTAACCTTATTCTCCATCATCCATTCAGTGGAAAGTGTCAACTAACCAACTTGCACTAGGCTAGAAGCTATATATGAAATTAAGACAAGTGTGAGACAGTAATCTTCATAAAGTTCATATACATTTTACAATTAGACAAATAATATATGACAAGAAATTCTACGAAGTAGAAAATAATAATAGTAGTAATTATCCTAATAATAACAGCCACCATGATTACTAACGTGGACATGTTGCTGGTTTCCTGTAAGTCAATTTTGACTCATAGGGACCCCACACGACAGAGCAGAACTGTCCCATAGGTTTTTCCGGTCTTAGAAGTGGGAATGGCCAAACCTCGTCCCTTGTACTTTGGTCAGTCTGTGAGAAGGGACCAATTTCTGGAGAAGGATATCATGCTTGGTAAAGTAGAGGGTTGGGAGCTCTGATGGCGTAGTGCCTAAGGCACCTGACTGCTAACCAGAAGGCTGGCGGTTCAAATCCACCAGCCACTCCTCGGAAGGAAGGTTGGCCAATCTACTTCCATAGAGATACTACCTCGGAAACCCAAGGAGGGGTCGCTATGAGTCAGGTCCGACTCCTTGGCACATATCAACAACAACAACAAAGGAGAGGGTCAGAAAAAAGGGCAAGGCCACTCTCAACACGGACTGACACAGTGGCTGCAGCAATGGGCTCAAGTATACCAACAATTGTGAGAAAGACACAGGACCAGGGAGTATTTCATTCTGTTTACACAGGGTTGCTATGAGTCAGGACTGACTTGACAGGACCAAACAACAGCAGCAAACTTTACAGAAGCAGATCACTAGGTCTCTTCTCCCAAGGAGCCACTGGGTGGGCTTGAACTGACAATCTTTTGGTTAGCAGCCAAGTGCTTAACTGTTGCGCCAGCAGGGCTCCTTAACACTAAAACACTTAACACTGAAATGACGCAGGCATCATTCTAAGTCCTGTTCATTTAGTAATCTACCCCTTGTAACACGTTTATGAGGTAAATTCTATTATTATCCCATTTTTAATAAGGGGAAACTGAGGCACGGAAAGGCTAACTGAATTATTTTCCCAAAGTTATACATTAAGCAAGGAGCTCTGGTGGCTGCTAACCAGAAGGTCAGCAGTTCAAACCCACCAGCTGCTCCATGGGAGGAGGATGAGGCAATCTACTCCCATCAAGATTTCAGCTTTGGAAACCCAATGGCACTGCTATGAGTCAGAATCAACTTGATGGCAGTGGGTATCTTTTTTTATACATTAAGTAATTCAAACATCTGTACTATTAACCACTACATTATAATGAGCGATTATTTATACTGAAGACTGTTATCTGATAAGAAAGTTACCTGATAACTGAAGAATCAGATACATGAGAATGCCTTGGTAGAGGTAGTGAGGAAGGTGAACCATGTTATTGTAACTAGGAGAGAGGAAGGGTTCCAGAAACAAACTGGAGACTTCCTGGCAGCAACCAGAAAATCTTCTGGGCTGCAGTGTATTAGCGACTTCACAGTGACTGCGTGGTAAACGATGATAAAGTGGTGAGGGAGAACAAGAGGGTGGTGGGTCTTCAAAGTGAAAGTTCAATGCAAAAGGGAAGTTAATGTCAGCTAATCTAATCACTGCAATGTCCTGGTCAAGATACAGAGAATTTTTATACGTCCTGCCAGAACAATCCATTCAATTGTTTCATCAGAATAGCTATCATGCATCTGTACAATATACTGTATTACAAGCTACTTCTCCTTTTTCAAAAAGAAACAAATCTGTAGGTTTTTTTTGTTTTTTTTCTAAATAAGTCTTAGAAATCTTTTCCCTTTCAGTTCTAGTCAGAAATTCATAATAATTGATGCAGGGAATTTTAATATTGACTTTCTAAATGTAAAAGCATATCACTGACTTGGTATCAAAGCACTAAGCTTATATCTCATTAAATGGAATTTCCTATAATTTCCCTAAATACTCATGCCTCGAGCATTTTGAAGATTTATGTTTCTCTAAATTATTTCTGTTTCTCTAGCCCTCACTCTCCACTGTCTGCAACCACACACATACACACCCCGGACACAGTACCCTGGAATATCAGTTGATATAAGGAAATATGTAATTTAGAATATGATGATTGTCCAGTATTTCAAATACCTAGGTTTTGGTATTTTAGGCTTTAAAAAACAAAACAACAAAAAAGGAAAGTTTTGGAGAAGAACTGTAACTTGATAGAAGTAAGGAGAACATATAATACTCTACAAAGTGCCTGCAAAGTGCTCAGCAGTATTTTGTGAATGAGAATATAATTCTTGCTTCAAAGGAGGGCTTTCTATGAAGAGATTTTAATAACACTTATTCCACCTTGAACTCTTTTACCATGAATAATATAGAAAGTGGGCTTTATTCTGAGGTATGATGGAGAAGGCATTTGAATTTAAACTTAAGAAAAAAAAATATTGGAAAGGAAAAAATATTCTTTTTGTCTTAGTATGAATAAAAACAATGTACTTAAATAAACTGCATTAAACAGCATATTGATTTCTGGAAAAAAATTAAGAAGGATTTTACTTTACTAGCAGGCTAATGTGGTAAATATTTTAAGGTATGTGAAAATGAAGTTGCATGTCCAGATAAAATGAGAGGAGAAACAGATATCAATTCTAATAATGCTTTTAGAAAACTATCTTTGAAGTGTTATTGAGTATGCAGCTGCTCTTGACAGTATAGTTTATATTTTCCAAATGTTATTGCTCTAGACCATCCCTTTCTAGTTAACCCTTTCATAACAGATAAAGAATAAATTAAAACATTTGACATCTAATCTTTTCATTATTAATGAAGTGCATTTGAATTTTTATATTAATGGCATCACTCCACCTATTTTCTATATAAAAAGCTTATTAATCATATGACAGAAACATCTCCAACAAGTAATAAGAATAACAAAGACAACAAAAATAATAGTAATATATCCGTCTCCCACAGGATTACTAACTATGATCACTTTCTTTGAGCCAGAACAACTTAATTAGAATGGTAGATTGAAAGATGTAAAATGTGTATAATTTAGTATTCTAAATGTTTATTTATAATGATAAACTATGGTTCAAATAGTTTACAGTAAAAATGTTAGAATGTTATTTAAATATTTAGATATTAAATGTGTCCACAAAAGTAAATTGTTCAATTAAGAAGTATTTTAATATATTAGTCTGGAATCCTTTTAAATAAGCATACCAGATAAATTAAGTGAATATTTTAGAGGGAAAAGGGGTCAAGGTTAAACTGTGTGTCTTCCTTAAAAAGTTTATAATGTCTTTTGTGTTTCTTCTTACAAAAAGAAATCTCAATGAAACTTGGATATTAAAACCTCCCAGGAAACCAACAATAAAAGCTGCTAAGAATTTCACAAGGTTTTTTTTTCTTTCTTTTTTTTTTTTTTCCTTAGGTGTTAATTAAATGATCATTTAACACTGAAATGTAAACACAACATTTTCATCTCCTGACAGCACAGCCTATTATAATCCGGGTAATAAAGTCTCAGTGCTAATGCGGTGAACCGAGTTCCCACCACACTCTAAGAAGTCTTGTCATGTCTAAGGTTAAGCATCGAGACACAAAACAAAGCTTGTGCCTACTCAACTTCCAGTCCAATTTTCCCATCGCCCAGTGACCTAGGTAACACTTGGACCAATAAAGAATAAATTTAATTTCTCCAGCATTTTGTGAGGATTAGGAACAATTGTTGGCCTGCAATGACTTTTTATCCTTGGATTCTTTTTCTTCCAGTGCATTCCTCAGGTCCTAAAAGAGAATTCTGATGGTTTAAGACATAGAACAAACAGAACTTTAAATTAGGCTTTTTTCAATCAATTGGAACTGTTGGAGGGGTAGCAGTCAACCTTTCTCCGAGCTGTTCTCAGCTATTCACATACTTGAAGCTTTAATCTTTCACTAGAGACCTATCACGATGGGGTAAAGCTATCTTTTCCCATTCTGTGTCCAGACTTATTTATTTCTCTTTTCTTCAAGGGTTTTTTTCTTTCTCTTTTTTAAACACCTAAATCAAGTTGCCATACTTAACTGTACACATTCATTTGGAGGCCATTTCAAGAGGCACAGATGTCCTCTTAATAGCATTTCACACCGAGATGGTGTCCCCTAGAACACGGGTATTTCCACCGACATGCCATTTTACTTTTCATTGCTTCCTTCTTTAGGATTTAGTTTCCTTTTCAACTTCTGCCCAATAGTTTCTTATATCACAATTTATCAAATATTTCAAGACCAACCTTCCAGAAAGAATTCAATGGTTGGATCACTGTGGCAATTAACTTGGTTATGGCTAACAGCTAATGAAGGGGACACATATCCCATTCATCTATCTATAATGCTTATGTATTTATGGTAAGTATCGGAACTAGGGAAAAAAAAAAAAAAAAAAAGACCTGAAAATAGCTTCAGGCTCAAACTTATTTCATTATCAAGTATTAATTGATCAAAGCATTCAAAGATTTCCAATTATACTGCATTCTGACATATTTTGTAGTCTAAAAACGCAGCTAGAATTATGTACAGAGTTCACTGGTAGGTGACAATATTCTACAGATAAAAATCACATTTATACATTATAAGAATAGGGTAATTTTCTGATGTTTGAAAAATGAACATTTTAATGAAGTGATAAAAACATTCATTAGCCACTTACGTAAATATTCTGAATACCTTCGTGCCTAGGCATTTGACTGCTAACCAGAAGGCTGGCAGTTCAAACCCACAGCCACTCCTCAGAAGGAAGATCGGGCAATCTACTTCCACAGCGACCACGCCTTTGGAAACCCAAGGATGGGTCACTATGAGTCAAGATCGTCTCAACGGCAGTGAGTTGAGTTTAGCTTGCCTATGATTTATGGCATTCACTCAGCATTTTCTACTTTTTAACTTTTTGATTGTTGCAGTTTTTCTTCATCTGTCCATCAGAAAGGCACACAGTTAAAATGACGATCTAAATATTGGGACTCACACAGATACTCATACACAGATAGTCACAGAGCGTTTGCTTCTTACTCTGGTTTATTTTGTATTGTTGTTGTTAAGTGAGGAGGGTGAAGAGTTCTCTTTAAGAACATCCTGACCATGACATACTTCCTGTAGCTACCTATAGGGGACAATTATGGTGCACATATTCCATCATTTGCAAACTAGTGACTGTGGCTACCCTGACTTCTGTATTATTTCACTGGGGATCAATGCCGGTGTATGGTGCAGTTGAATCAGAGACTTTGCTCCCTGTGGGCAAGCTGCAGGGACATCTGTGTCACTATTATTTTCATCTTATTTTGCACAGAGTGGGTGGTATTCTACAAATATAATTTCTGGATCAACTCGATGGCAGTGAGCTTGAATTTTTGGTTTTATTAAAAGATAGCAATATTCTTTTTTAATTTTATTTTTGTGAAAATATACACAACAAAAACATACCATTTGACCAAATTCTGCATGTACAGTTCAGGAACATTGTTTGCATTTTTCAAGTCATCTAACCATTCTGGCTCTCTCTTTCGTCACTGCTCTCCTGAATACAAGATCCAGCTTATGGCTCACAGTATCAGCCAGAAAGCAAGTATTGAGATGATCCCCACTGAATAGTTTAGGAAGTTGAACTCCAGAAGTATCAGGAGATTTCCAAAGACAACAGAGCGACTAGTATCTGTAGACATTTAAACACTAGCATTGCATGCCACTTCCCAAATGATAGAAAGGAACTAATTTTCCAATGTCTTTTCACAAAGTATAAATATATTAAAATTAAATATGACTAAAATCCTATGAACACTTACTCCTAGAAATATTATATGCAAACTTCATTCCTAAAATTAAAATCTTGAGATTACAGTGGGGAATTTTATGACTTACAGACAAATTTGACAATATTTTCTTATGATATGTATACAATACTCTATCTCTGGTAGCATAGTGGCTAAGGCACTTGACTGCTAACCAGATGGCTGGCGGTTCAAACCCATCAGCCACTCCTCGGAAGGAAGGTGGAACCATCTACTTCCATCGTGATACTGCCTCGGAAACCCAAGAAGGGGTCACTATGAGTCAGGTCCGACTTGACGTCACATAACAACAACATCTTTTTGACATGAAAACCATATACTTACAACCATATGTCAGAAAACACAATCATTCCCAATAAACTTTCTAGATTCTAATGTATATGTTACAGATGAGGTGTTAGCAATGGCTGAGATCCACAAATATCATGGTCCACGTATTACACCTATGTCTGTCCCAGCATCTCTCGATCACACTATTCTCCCAGTTGGCACACTGAGCACTTGGCGGGGATAGAAACTTTTGCGTTTGGGAAAGCAACTACTGACATAAGTACAGTTGAATGGGAAATATCTCTTTGTCTTTCTTTTCCTATGTAACGAACTATGCTGTGGATTTCACACTCAGAGAGCCGGCCCTGTTTCTTGGCAAGAGTTGAAAGCTGCCAAGTTCTGGTTTTCTCCCGGGACAGGTCTTCTACTAGTGATCTCTTTGAAGTTAAAACTATCAACACCAGGCCTAGTAAAATCTCAAATACAATCTTTATCTTCATTGGATTTTAAACATCTAAAACATAGGAATGCATATGTTGATTTAAAAAACAAAACAAAACTAGGTCTCACTCAATGGCTTGCATATTTGTTTCATGGCAGGTGGTAATGGTTACTCTGAAGTGTATTCTGAGACTGGAATATCAAGTCTTTCACCTACCCTCTAAGAAACAAACCTTTGCTTCTGCAAGGGTAGGCTTTTCAATGAAAACTCCTCCCATATCTCTATTTTACTTTTTAAGTGGCAAAAACAGAGTCCCTAAAGCTCAATGATTATAAGATGAAAACCCAGGATTAGTAAATAATCAAGGACTTGGTGTTTCAATCACTGAAGGTTAACACTTCTCTAAGTTTTCTCTCTCATTGCTTCTCTGTTTTCAGAGATAGAGTCAATCTCTGAAAACGATTTCATCCCCGTTAGCAAAAGTATCGGTATCAGCAATGCTGACAGTACGTCTTTGCACCAAATTCAAACACAGACAGGACACATTTCTGAAGCACTTCATCCTCAGCATGTGAAGCTCTGCAACAGCCCTGCAATGGGAATCCACAGTAGCTCTCAAGGCAGCTCACTTGGTGAGTAATGATGTCGGTCTGGCTGGACAATGGTCACCGTAGCAACTGTAACCTGCAATTCCTGCACAACCGCTGTCGGATTTATTGTGGCAGGGGCCAAACAGGCCAGGAGTAAAATGAAGCAGGGAACTATGGCACCTGACACCTCTGGTAGCCCGCGCTTTAATCAGAGCTGGCAGAAATTAATTCAAGAGGAATTTTTACACGGCTCCAGGATCATACTCTGCTTCTATTCTTGCCTACCAGAATCCTGTGAGACTAAGTTGCCATCAGAGAACTGTTTGGGGGTGGGGGTGGAGGGGTTAGTTTTATAGATGTACAGTATTTTATTAAATTAAGGTGTATTTTGCTTAGCTGAAAAATAAATCATTTTGATTATGTTGTGTCTACCGAACCCTTCAATGTTTAGAAAACCTACTGGGAACAAACATTTAATTAGCCGGGTTATCCTTTAAATTTAATTTGGTTCTCCATTATTCATAATGCCTTCCCAGAGTTACTATTTGCTCATTCAAGTTACAAACCCTGAACCTGACAAAGATTTAATTCAATACATCAAACACATACAGAGCGCTTTCTAAAGGTCAAGCCTTATTCTAGACCCTGGGGGTGTATTTAAAAAAATGTTTTTGTAATACATGTACACCAGCATTTAGATACACAATCATAGAAAAAGAAAACTAAGATAACAATAATTAATAAGCATAATAATGATTATATAAGAGTGGTGATATAATTAATATTTTCTACTTCTGCTTTTCTGAACTGTCTAAACCTTACAAAGACCATGTTTTGCTCTAATAATCATAACAAAAAGAAAACTAAGCCTCCTTCCACAAGACTGGGGAAGAGAGAAATAAACATGGCTTAATTGCATGTTAGTTACGCTTAGCCAATTTTTACTTTAATGTATTAAAAAAAAGTTTTCCTCTAAAGAAATGCAAATAATTACAGCTATCAAAAAATAAGGTTGAGATTCTGAGGTTCTATCTAACAGCAAAAGAACTCTGAGGTGACAAATCAAATTAGAAGGTCAAAATCTACATCTCAGAGAGTCACCAGGCCATTAAAAAAAAAAAAAAAAAAAAAAGTTCTTGGCTTTAAAAGTACTATTTGTAATGTTAGATAATTTAGTGGTTCTAAAGCTCACTGGGGAATAATAAATGAGACTTCTGAAAGAGACATAAAAGGTTTTTACTCAAAAAAAAAATCACTAAAAAACTAGGCACTAGGATATAGATTGTTTCTGTTTCCTTCTTTGTTTTGCTTTGTTAGATGTAGGAAAGAAAGGACTTTCTGCAAAGTGTTTGGATACTTAAGCCCATGTCAGAAGTCTGAGTAAATATAATAATACTCAAAAAATAAACTGAAAACCACAAAACAAATATTTATAACCCAATGCCTAAGCGCAGTGCTGCCAATGAAATTCTTCTCTAACAAGCCCAGATTAGTAGTTGCAAATTCAAGTAGGAAGGTGTAAATCACTCAGCAGTAAGTCAGCTTTTAAGGCTACATTTATCAGGAAGATGTGTATGCGCCACCCATTAATATCCACTGATCCTCCTAAATGTCACTCATAACCATTTTAAAATTCAACTGCAACTCTTTGTTTAATTAATCAGCCCCACATTACTTTGAAAAATCATTTTTTTCACTCCTAGGTATAAAACAAAAATTGAACCAGAGTTCTGGACGAGGCACAGAGGGGAAGACAGACTATCTGTATAAGTGAAGAAAAGGACGTGCTGTCTCTTTTAGACTCCAACCCATCACACACCCCTTACTTACACTTTCCATCTGTCAACACGTGCTTGTAATTTTATGACACTGTCCTGTAGTTTATGCAGAGTTGGTATTATTTTACAGAGTTCTGTTAATGGACTGGATAAATGGTGATGCTGTTTAAACTAGTCTCCAGCTCCAACAAACACAGCTGCAACTGTACTACTATTTCTGAGCAAACATCTTGACCTGAACACGGAGTGCTCTCTCAACCCGTCCGAAGAGAAATTGGATCAGACAGCAAAGGAAAAGCATATTTGGCCGCTCGCGGCTAGCAACCGTGTCGAATCATAGTCCATATACAGTGTACCCTCCTTTTCTTTTCTATTGCGTTTAGAGTCCACAAAAAAGCATGTGTGCTTCTTCACCTGGCATCTCATTTTCAGCTAAGAGTCAAATGGTGATCATTCATTACACAAATTCAAAGAAAATCTCCCTCATGCCCAGTACATCACACTAGCTTTAATCTAAGCAAACAACGATAAATTCAAACATCAGTGCACGAAGTATTTATTAACCTGGGAAACCTTTTCATTGGTCACGTGTCACAAAAAACCAGTCTTAAATAGGAGAAAAAGACACTATATGTTAACAAAGGAGTAAGTTGAGATGCTAATTAGCATTAAGCAAAATTTATAGAAGAAAACAGTGTAGAACTTATTGTTCCTTGCATGAATTTTAGATATGCATGGCTCCACTACATTAACTAGTTGATACAATTACAGATCTCTTAATATAGATATGCACCAAGTCAAATACTTTTCCTATCTCAACATTTTTCCCCTTATTTTTCAAAAACTCTATATCCATTTTGTTGTCACTTAGGTCTTGTGAAAGAAAGATTCATTTTAAACATTTTAAAGGACATTTGAAAATGTCCCTCTAACATATATAGGCCTGTCACATTCTTCCATCTGCTAGAACTTTTTTTCCCCGTGAGCTACTAGGCACCTGTACTACATAAAGAAAATCTGAAAATGTAGCCTTCCTTTCAGAAATTGTACTAGCCAGACCATCAGCTTCACAAGTGTTTGCTCATCTATTTATTAAAGAAAGACCTTTAATGATGGCTATTAATTCAAATAGTAATCACCATCATTAAAAACTGGTCACATTAACTTATAAACTTATCCTCTCAAGAAAAACAACCTGTTAACAGTCCACTAAGTGAAATTCAGGGAAGACAATACTTCCTCAACTCAAAAGAAGATTTTTGGTTTGAGAACGCAGATAACAATTACACCCTGTTTTTACATGCACCCAGTGCCCAAGTCAGTATCCAATTCTAAGTAACAGGAGCATTTTGGCAACACTAAATAGCAAAGGAACAACTTCAGGACAGTCAGAGCATTTAAGTCCCACTTGTAGCAAGATAATAGGAGCTCTGGTAGCGTAGTGCCTAAAGCACTTGACTGCTGACCAGAAGGCTAGCGGTTCAAACCCACCAGCCACTCCTTGGAAGGAAGATGGGGCAATCTACTTCAGTAGTGATACGGCCTCGGAAACCCAAGGAGGGGTCGCTAAGAGTTGGATCCGACTCCATGGCACATAACAACAGCAAAAATAATGTAAATAAACCAAAATAACCCATTGCCATTGAGACAATTCCAACACATAGTGACTGTACACAAACACAACTTTGTCTCCCAGTGCTCCCCAGGGGAATCTCCTGAGCCATGCAGGCACATAATAAAGCCAAACACATTTTGTAGCTGTCCATTTTCCCATTTGCAATGACATGTCTGTAATTAATTACAAAGCCTTGCCTTACACATGGGTTCTGTATCTTTCATTTTCCTAAAGATTTCGTCTCCTTCTTTCATATAGCAGCTTCACAGTTATAAAATCATAACAAAACATTAAGAGAAAATCCCTTTGTCTACTACATGATATTGTCAAACAGGGCAAAATGTCAGGTTAGAATAGAATTTTCCAAGGGGAGATACAGCAATGAATGAGACCACCTTAAATCCACTAAGAGAATTCATTCAAGTTCTGCTAGATGACAACTCAAACATTCTTCTTTCTCAGACACACACTAGAAATTACCTCTTACATTTCCCTCTCTTTAGCTTAATAATTTCAAACCCAGAGAACAGTCAGTCAGTTTAAACTCTATCTTTACAACTATATAGAAGGCATAGGATTTCCTCAACTTGTCTGCATTGGTTTTATATGCACACTAACAGCAAAGTAACAGTTGAACAGCACTGACTGTATTGTTAAAGACAATTTTTAAAAATCTCCCTGCTCACCACAATTTATATTAGAAAGTAAATCACTGGTCTCTCCCATATCAGAGCAAAGAAGAGTGAGGAAAATCAAACTGTCGAGGGAACAATTAGTCCAAGAGGTAATGGAGCACACGAATCCCAGCCTCCACTAACCCAAGTCCAGAAGAACTAGATGGTGCCCAACTACCGTTACTGGGATCCCACAGAGTGGGAGAAAACTGTACAACAAAATTCAAAATCATAAAAAAAAAGGCCAGACCTACTGATCTGACAGTAGCTGGTGGAAACCCGGAGACTATGGCCCTTAGCACCCTTCAAACCCAGCACTGATCCCACCTCTAGGCATCATCTGTCAGTAAATCAACAGACAGGCCTAAAAAGTGAGCAGTACCACCCATGATGAATGTACTCCTCAGAAAACTCAATTACACCAGACTGAAAGGGCAGCATTTGCCCAGAAACAAAGTTCAGAAGGCTGGAGGGATAGGAAAGAACCATGAATGGAGAGGAGGGACCCAGGGAGGAAGTGGGCAGACTGCTGGTACATCAATGGCACTGCAACTAATGGCACGAAACAACATGTGTATTAATTGTTGAATGAAAAGTTCATACGCTCTGCAAACTAACCCAAACCACAATTTTAAAAAAAGGAAAATACTATTGAAAACCATCTCTATGGACCGTCTAAGAATTTAAGCACAAATATTTAAGTAAGTACCAATTTATATACACAAGCAATGCAACATGCGGATGTCAAGTCAGATCCAACTCACAGTGACCCCTCCTTGGGTTTCCGAGGTGGTATCACTACAAAGTAGATTGCCCAACCTCCCTTCTGAGGAGTGGCTGGTGGGTTTGAACCACCAGCCTTCCGGTTAGCAGTCAAATGCTTTAGGCATTATGCCACCATAGCTCCAATTTATATACAATAAACACATACAATCTTTACAGGGACTCACATCCTATTTCCTTAGTAAAATATAGTCCCCAGAGCATTCTTATTAAATAGGCAATCTCAAGCTTTTTTGATTTGATTTTCTTTTTTTAAAAAAATTCTTTAAGTTGGGCCAGTTAACCAGTAGGGGCACACAGAGGAGAAATCCTGCTAGGTGACTTCAGCTGTCCTTACAGAAAAGTTAGACTCGAGAGATCTGTCACATCACTGGTGGCTGCATCCCCATTCACCTACTGGAAAAGTCTTCTCTATGGTGAGTTCAGGTCAGGATGACCTAACAGAGATACTAGCTACAACGGAGTGGAAGACGTATAGTCCTACTTCTGGAATTGGTAACAGAAACATTGAACCAGTAGGCGATAGAGCCTTGACCTCAAAGTCAAGTTCAGGAAAAGCAATCTACTTACCTTCCATAGAAACCCAACTACATCAGACATCTCTGCTACCCAGGTGGGGACCACTCTAACAATGCTCTCTGTACATCCCAGCAGAGTTTTCTCAACATTCACAAACATCAATAACCATTGCTATTTACTTTTTCCAACACGTTTGAGCTTATTTCCCATCTGTACAAAACCATTCATATGCCTGAAAATCTAATTTTGAGAGCTTTCAAAATGTCTATTCCTTATTACATACTAGTTCAACCAACAAGCATTCCAGGGAGAAAAAGCTGACTCTGCCTAATACGCACATTATGTTCCTTTTAAAGAAAGCTTTCTTTTCTTTGACATATTTGATATGAAATCCTCAGCTTACCTCATGTATACTGCAGAGCTTGGAATTCTGGCATAAAGAGCAACCTTTGAAAATTTAAAAGGAAATGGAAAGCCTCCTTTAACACGTTACAATAATATTTCTAGACTAATAAACACTACAACTTAAGTGCAGAAACACTATCAAAGAGCTGATACTAAGAACCCCATCTTTCTAAGAAAACTCTGCCAACTTCCTCTTCAGAGAAAGCACACCAGCCAGCCTTCCCTTCAGAACTTGACGGACACTTTCCGCAAAGAAGTAAGCTACATGTCATCAACACATGAGCAAGTAATAAGGACAAAATTATAATGACCCATACATAAGCCAAATGAAACAAGCAATTACAACCACTAGAAAACCAATCATACATCTCCTTAGGAAAGGGGAAAAAAAAAAAAAGCACAATCTTATATCCAGTCATGTACTGGTGAGCAGATTCCAGGAAAGCATAAGGAAACAGATCCAAAATACATTTAATAAAACAGAAGGAATTACCCAGAACAACAATAATGATCTGAGTCTACTTACAGCCTGTAGAGCTTAGAAGTCCCAAGAAACAGCAACTCAGGAAACAGCTGAAGGTGATTTCTGTTTAAACGCCTTTGGAGAAAAACAAAAAAAACAAGGCTTAGGTTACAAAGCTCAAACTCAACAATGAGGCTGTGTGGTGTCATGCCTCCTCTTGTGCTGTAGGGAAGAATGAAATGACATTCAAGAGAATTCAAGCCCTGAGAATCAAAGATGGTTACACCTTTTGTTACCTGACTTTTAGAAGTGATTTTCCATTACGCTTACAATCAGATGACGATTACTAGAGCCTAAACAATAAACTCCACCTCTGTGCAACAGCAGTCAACCCGAAGACACACACGGATGAAGGATTTCATGACTCAGATCCTTGCATATCTGCTAGGAGTGTGCACTCCACAGCAGAAATTCCAGAGGAACGGGTGTCCTAAAATAATCCATGCACTGTCCCAAATGGGCAACATGAGCCTCCAAGGCATTGTGGGGAGACAGGAATTTCGGATTTGCTAACTCCTCATTTCATTGGAGGAAGAAAAGAAAACACAAAACTATGAGAAAGGGTCTATACGACTTCTCCCCATTGGCAAAATCAGGAGAAACCCAAAAAGGTTCCAACCTTATCCTACAGCTCCCGATCTTAAGGCTCGGAGCTGTAACTATTAGTGTTAAAAAGGAGTTGAAATAATGTTTTAAAATGTCTAACTGATACTGGAATGCTTTTAGAGAAGATATGGGTTACAAATCTAACTCACTTCAAGCCCCGGTGCTATGTCACTGTTCTCGTGCAATATGCATACACACGAAATCGGAGGCAAATCATGTCTCTGATGGACTCACAGCCCAGAGGAGGTAGCTATGAGTGAGAATCAATGCCCACAGTGAGTTTGCTTTTATTTCTTCCTAGTTCAAGTGCAGCTCTGATGGCACCGTGGTTAAGGCATTCAGTTGCTAACCAAAAGGTTGGCAGTTTGAACCCATAAGCCATTCTGTGGGAGAAAGATAAGGCAGTCTGCTTCTATAAAGATATACAACCTTGGAAACCCTCTGTGGGAGTTCTACTCTGTCCTAAAAGTCACTCTGAGTTGGAACCCACTCGACAACAGTGGGTTTGGTTGATATAGCTCCAGAGCAGGGTTACCCAGCTCCAAATAAACTGGAAGCATTTCTCAAGTTTAAAGATAAATGTTAAGGGGACAGAAAATGGAAGAATATCAGTCTTGAAATATTTAAAGGGTCATCAGGTACAAGCAGAATTATATTTATTTATCTCCAGAGGGCGGAAATGGGATCAATGAATGCAACTCCTGCAAAAGCAGATCATAAGACCCTTCTAAGAACTAGAAATACTATGAAGTGGGATGATCTTCCCTGGGAAACTCTTAATTCTTTATCCCACGTGTATTAAAGCAAGGGCAATGCACTGCCTTTGGGGATTTTGTTGGTCTTGTTGCTGTTGTTTTGTTTTTCCCCACAAAGGAGATAATGAGAGAATCCTGCATTAGGTGAGAATTTGCACCAGTGAACTTCAGGGTGTCTTCCAATTCTAAAATGCCTTGACGTGATAACGGTAACCATCACTCTTGTGAGATAAATTCCTATTATTAGAAGTTGTCCATCTAGAGAAACATCCTCAGCACAGGACGAAATGCATACTAATACACAACAGTATGCCAATACAATGAATCCCACTGCCATCTAGTCAATTCTGACTCTCAGTGACCTAACTGGACAGAGAAGAACTGCCACAGAGGGTTTCAAAGGCTGTAAAACTTCATGGAAGCAGACTGCCTCATCTTTCTGCCATAGACCAGCTGGTGGATCCTAACCACTGACCTTCTGGTTAGCAGTCCAATGGTTTAACTACAGCACCACCAGACCTCCTTACAGTTAGGGGCCAAAAATTGAAATTTGTGGTAAAAAGGCAGACTTGCTGTTCCATCACACTGAACTGATTATTATGAACAAAGGACATAAGAAAGTTAAGGTGAAAGTGTCAAAAGCTTGTATCTGTTTCTTTCTCTGTTCAGCAGGACTTGGAGGAGGAAGTACTGCCAGGGTCTACTAATAAAAAATTTAGATAAAAGTTAGCTTAAGTATGTCACTGTTATTTTTTTTTTCCTCAAAAAAGTAAATAAATAAAATAAATAGATCACAAATATTCACCATAGTGGTAATGAGAATTTTCCTAAGGGAGCTACCACTTTTGGAAAGAATCCCAGTGTCCAAGAGCCAGGCCAGATTCCTAGGACGGCAGAGACTACCTTTCAGACTTCGATGCAAATGATTAGCAGGCCATGTCCATGAGTCTCCAGCCACGTCATGCTCCTCCATGCGCCAGGTTTTACAAGGGTGTTTCAAACTGAAGAGTGTTGGCCCTTCCCAGATGGCACCTGTGTGAAACCTCCTCTGATACACCCAGAGTTAATCCCTCACTAGGTTGTGTCGTCATAAACACCAGTTGCCGACTCCAGCGCATGGCGACCCCATGTGTCCTTCTTAGAGAGTCCCTCCCTTGCACTGTATTTTATTTGCTTCTAGAGCAGTGGCTGGGAGCTCTGGTAGCGTAGTGGCTAAGGCACTTGACTGCTAACCAGAAGGCTGGCGGTTCAAACCCACTAGCCACTCCTCGGAAGGAAGGTTGGGCAATCCTACTTCTGTAGTGATACTGCCTCGGAAACCCAAGGAGGGGTCGCTATGAGTCAGGGCTGACTCGACGGCACATAACAACAACAACAACAGAGCGGTGGCTATCTCTTAGGCTGTGAGATTTTCAAATATGAGGAGCATACATATCTTGGTATTTCCTCACTCTCTGATGCTTAAATGTTCTCAGGAAATGTGAAGTGAATGAACAGATAGCTCTGTTTGCATTTTGATGCAATTCAGCAAGGCCCCAGAACATGCATTTTATATTTGGCCTTGGTGGAGCAAGAGTGAAACTCTCGGCTGCTAGCCAAAAGTTTGGTGGTTTGAACCCACCCAGCAGCTCTGTGAAAGAAAAACTTGGAGATCTGGATATGCTCCCATAAAGATTATAGCCTTCCAACGCTACGGGCAGGCAGTTCTACTCTGTCCCAAAACGTCCCTAGGAGTTAAAATGGCGCCTAACAACAACTGGTTTTGTAGCACACCCTCAGAGGTATGTGCTCCAAGTTTCTGTTTCTCTCAGTCTGTCAGTGGTGGATTACATGTTGCTACGATGCTGAACAGGTTTCGTGGAGCTTCCAGATTAAGGCCTGGCGATATTTCAAAAACTCAGCTAATGAAAACCCTACGGATCACAACATTTGGATTCACAGACAATCATGGGAACAGCACAGGGCCCGGCGGCATTTCCTTCTCTTGTGCACAGGGTTGCCATGGTTCAGGGGCCGAACTAAGGGCAAGCTAACAATGCTCCAACCAGAGCCTACCACCAAACCTGCATCCCCATGTGCTACATGGCAGTTACCTTTTTGCTTCCCATCAAACCCCTCCCCCATTCTTAAACATCACCTGAAGTTGGAAGGAACTTAGTGTGTTTAAAGAAATTCAGGTATGTAAATGACCGTTACCTTCTAGTAAGTCTCTTACAAATAAGCTTACAATTAACACAATTTCAGATGCTGGGAGAAAGTAGAGATTTTAGATCGTGTTTAGTGTCTTCTTTAGTATTTTGATGTTCATAGGCCAAGAGATCCTTAATTGACTCTGCAAGTAATAGCCAGCCAGTGGGTTATCTCACTCATTCTTCACAGCAACTCTGAATAGGCACTACTGTTACTCCCATTTTGGACAGAAGCACACAGCTTGTAGCCAACAGAGCAAGAACTTGAGCTCAGGCAACGTGGCTTCAGAACACACCCTCTAAACAACCTCTCAGAGAGACATAGTCCAATCACCCCTCCCCCTTAATTCAAAATAATGCAATGCCACAACCTCCCTCTTCACCAATCTTTTCTTTGGGAAAGTTTTATTTACTCTGGTTCTTAAATGTATGTGAAATAACCACCTAAAAATAAAACACCAAATTTTATTCTTAAAAAAAAAAAAAAAAAACTAGCTCTAAGTTCAGTTCACTGTTTTGAAGAATTATTTGAAATACATAAATTTAAGAGAAATAGCAAATATATATGAAACATTTTTCTCTGAATTCAAATAGTTTCTGTTTATCTTACAGTAGCTATTATGGAACGTTCTTAGTAAGTCTACACCAACTATGAAACGTTTCTGTTCTTAACATAAGACAAGGCAATATCATACCATAAAGGGCAGATGGCTTGATCAATCAATTGACTATCAAGTCAGTCAACTCAAGGGACCCTACAGGACAGAGTTGAACTGCCCCATACGGTTTCCAAGGCTGTAAATCTTACAGAAGCAGACTGCCTCATCTTTCTCTCATGGAGTTGCTGGTGGGTTCATACCACCCACCTTTTGGTTAGCAGCCAAATGCTTTAACCACTGTGCCAGCAGAACATCACCTGGCAAGTACTACAGAATCACAGAAAAAGAGTACAACCATGCTTTTTCTTTAAGAGTTGCAATATACATCTGGTTCCTGTTCTTTTAATCTCTCTTGCACCACTGCTAAGATTAAATAGACATACAAACATTAAGAAGAGGGAAAAATATTTCTTTTCCCAAAATAATCAGTAAAGGATAAAATTTAAAAGCAAAGTGTAATATACAATAGCCAGAAATTAAATTCTTAACTTGAATACCAATTTATTTAAACCAGAATTACTTTAAAGACCATTAAGATGCAAACCAATCCCTAAAAAGAACAGGAGAAAAAGTCACATAGTTTCTAATGCCACAGCAATGTTTCTTAGCTGCCTGAGGATTACGTGCTACAATAAATCCAATGTAAAGGCATAAAAGAAGTTAATACCTGATGATTCCCAGTCAGGGAAATGGGATGTAGGCATCAGAGGATGGCTGATGGGAGCCAACACAAATGAGTTTCATTAAATAGATCAGGTGTGTCAACTGCCCACTGTTCACTGTGAGGTCACTCATTTTGCCCAGTGACAGGTAACAGAGCTGTCAAGGCACATCGGACACTTGTATCATCACCTTTTGGATGGAATCTAATCACCAGACTCCAGAACTGACTGGGAATTCCCTTCATGATAAGATCCATGGTTTGGGATAGGTGTGAACTGTCTGTGGTGGAGACCCCTTTTCTTAGCACAGAAATGAGAAGGGATCCCATATCCCTTCTCATCACTAGAAGTTGGAAGGAACGGTGTAACACCGTTTCCTCTGTGTTTCTTCAAACAGTTTAACATCATCAAGGCATCTGAAACATCATTAAGGCATCTGAAACTATTGTAACTATTTCTCCAGCTCTTTCTAGTGACTCTTTTATATCTTAATGGTTTTTAACGTAATTCTGATTAAATACACACACACACACCACGTATACACATATATACACACACAAAGAGTATTAAATTTAAGGATTTCATTTCTCATCATTGTACCAGAATCTCTGCTTTCAAATTTTTCCTTTGTTGATTATTTCAGAAATAAGTGTGACCTTGAGATGGATGAATGATCTCTCTGTGCTGCACCAAACTCTGGCCTCTGAAATGCTGATTCTTAAAGCCTCAATTTGAAGGACAGGCTTAGCATTATTGACAAGCATTGTTTTAAATTATCATCTGCCAGCTGCTCCAGGGCCCCTTTTCCACTGATAGAGGTTACAGTCACTTTGTTCAACCTTCACCTTGATTCAGTCTATATCTGCAACTTTACAAATATAAAATGAAAATAATTTCACCAAAAGCACTGAAAAGTGTGTACTTTCTATTTACATGGCATTATATTGCAAGGTATTTTACAAAGTGTCTGTAATAAGTATGCAATAAATGTTTCCTTAAAAGTCTACCTCATTTCTAGCCTCCTATTTCTCATAAGAAATCTAGCAAGAGAATATCTATGAGCACCTTCCTTTAACCTTTTTCTCAGGTTAAACATCCATTTGTCTTTTTATTTTTAATTCTAACATTTGTAAAGCAAATATTTTAACATTTGCCTTGTGAGACTATATATAAAAAAAAAAAAAAAAAAATTACTGCCATCGAGTTGATTCCAACTCATAGTGACCCTTCCTTGGGTTTCCAGGGTGGTATCTCTATGGAAGTAGATTGCCCAGTCTTCCTTCCAAGGGGTGGCTGGTGGGTATGAACCATCAACTTTTGGTTAGCATGAAATGCCTTAGGCACTATGCCACCAGAGATGCTGTGACAGTATTAGTGGGATACAATAAAGTTTGTGTTTCCAGGAGTGATCTCCATGAAAATTGTATCCTTTTTATTTCTGGTTAGATGAGTCTTAATAAAAATGTTGCTTCCTCTTCATTCCCTAATGCCTTGGTATTTCCCCATAAATTCAGAGAGCTTATTAAGAAATATTGTGAACTAAAAACTTGCTGGAGGTTTGTACTTTCTTGACATCTGTTCTACTGATCATGTAAAATGGAAAGAAAATGAGGATATAAATGTTAGTGAAATATGAATGCATAAATGACAGATTTATTATTTATACATTATAGCAGTTCAGGTAAGAGAAAAACAATTCCTAAAGTAAGCTTTCATAAAAATAGGAGATGTTGAAATGCACAATGATATCACTTCTCTACATGCCACGTATGTGCCAAGCATTCTGGCATTTCTGAATTCATGGATCAGTCACCACTGTGAGCTGTGATCACTACCTGTTTCAAAGATGAAGAAACCAATGTTTTGCCAGATGAAGCAATCTGATTGAGGTCTTGCAAAAAGTAAAGCTGGAATTAATCAAACTGGTTTTTTGATCTCTTTCTTACTTTACGTTTCTGATTTTTAAACAGTGAGGACAGCTTGGATCTCTTTAGAAATCATAATCAATGGTGCAAAAAATGAGTATCTGTTCCTGAGTGACCTCCTCACAGAATACCTGCTGGAATCCTCATACCTGTTTCTCTGGATATAATCCTACCTGAAAATAAGCTTTCTATGTTATGTTAATGCTAACAAGGTTCAGTCAGTGCAGGGTGTGTCCTAAACCTGACCACTTCTGCATTACAAGGAGCAGCACACACAGAGGTCAGGGAGCTCCCACAGACAGGAGACTGATGCTATGTGATCCACAGAGAGGCAGCCAAATCTACAGGCCCACAGATGCCAAGGACTGCAGGTTACCTGAAGCTAACAGAGACAAAGAACCTGCCCTCAAAGACACACTGAATTCAGACTTCTAGCTTTCTGAACGGTGAGAAAATTCACTGCCATTCTTTAAAGGCATCACTTTTGGGGTCTGTGATAGCAGCACTAGCAAACCTGCCAGTGTTCCAGGAGACACCAAGACATAGCTGAGCAAACTACAAGGAGGACAGAGTGCCTAGCTTCTCCCTGCCCGCTCCATTGCCAAAGCCACCAAACGGCTGCACGTGCCCAGCTTCAGAACTTGCAGAGTGGACAGACACCGCCTGGAGCCCAATAAAGTCATCTTGGAAATGTTCTCTGAAAGCACTACTCCCATTTTGATAACACCCAATCGCCCTATTGCTACTAATTCTCATTCTGAAATCGTTTTCACCAACATTCCTTCCAGATTGGCAGATACAACTTGCTGTGTGAAAAAGAGAAGGCCCATCCACATGAAATCCACATGAAGAAAGGGTCTTCCTCCACTTAAAGTGGCGAGATTCAGTCAGGAAGCCATGATTCAAAGAGAAAGGTGTCCAGAATGAGTGAAAGAGGAATTAAATGTAAAATATCTGACAACCACCGCTTCCACAAACACACTGTAACAGAGCAAACTAAACAACTCATTTCAGGGGAGCCATAAAGGACAGCATCCGGCAAACACTGTCACAAAGGATGAGCCCAAAACAGATGTGGGAAAAATAAACAACCCTGCTGCCTCAGAATTTACAAAACGGTCCACGAAGAGCAAACAGGCCTTGTCCCCACTGCTCAACTTCCAGGCCCATAAAGAGTGCTGCGTGAGAAACCCTCTCACGTGGATTCAGTGTCCTGCCAAAGGGAATGGTGCACACACATTAAAGCTTTGCCTAATAAAAATGAACACAATAAGTGCTAAATAAAACTAACACAACATGAAATACTTTCATACTATGTATAAATGCACAAAAACAATCAGCTGTCACAGATTAAGTCATATATACTGAAACTTACACTGCTAGCCCACGATACACACACTCAGTCCTTCTTACGCAGATTTGCATTTTCCTGAAAGAGCCTTCCCCAAGAAAACGATGATAGTGATTTTATACTCAGGTGCCATGATAGCAGAAAACAATTCTCTTGTAATGGGACTTGCATTCTTTTTCAAGGAGTTGAACCCTGTACCTGAGCCCTTGCTTTAAGGAAAGGAATGTATTATGTGTTGCCTATCAGTTGGTGAGGAGCTCTGGGAGCATAGTGCCTAAGGCACTTGACTGCTAAGCAGAAGGCTGGCGGTTCAAACCCACCAGCCACTCCTTGGAAGGAAGGCTGGGCAATCTACTTCTGTAGTGATACTGCCTCGGAAACCCAAGGAGGGGTTGCTATGAGTGGGGTCCAACTCGACGGCACATAATAACAACATCATCAGTTGATGGGATTAGCCAGGAGAAGGGTCATTCTCTACACCCTTAATGAGCAGGGAGTAAGTGATGCTCCCCCTTTGACCTATTCTACAGCATCTTCTTTACTTGAATTCCTATGTGGAAACCAACAGCAAAACTCCTGGAACACAGCAGCTGCTGAGCCTCACATGGTCTTCACAGGGTTATCATGGCATGTGCTTGCTGGAAGTAACTCCACCCCACCTTAAAAAATAACGTACTCCTGTACATGCCCTTTCATGAGGTTGTACTGTTCAGACACTAGACTCTACTGTATACGGAGTAGCGCAAAAATGTTTAGTGCTCAACTACTAACCAAAAGATTGGTGATTCCAAAGCAAACCCTCTGGGGTGTAGTTCTACCCTGAAGTATGTGGGGTCACTATGAGTTGGAATCAATCAGCATCAACCCAACAGCAATGCTTTTGCGTTTTGTGTTTGGGGTAAAGTTTATATTCTAAATTAAAATTAGTATTGTTTTTATATCAAGTTGGTAGAAATTTCAAATTATCTCAGCAACAGCTTTATGTTCTAGGATTTCTTACATGGCCTCATTAGAATAGTATTTGCAGGACCAATTACTTCAAGTAAAATAACATTCAATGACAAAGCTAATAGGAAAAAATGTAATTTCAAATTTAAAGACACAATGTGGGGAGTTTAAAGTGAGATTCATTTTAAATGCAGATATTTATACATTATTTGTGGCCAAAGATGCACATTCCAATGGCTTGTCTTTATCTTTTCTGCAGTTTCCACATGGTAAGGCTATACAAATGACTGTAATGCTAATGTAATGTCTAATATCCAAAATGTCCATGGTATGCTATTGGTTCTCTATAACATAATCCAATAACATAAGCATTTCATTTTATAGTCACAGAATGAGTAACAAAACTGCCTACAAATGACAAGCCTCAAAATTTTTTAAAACATTCTCAGGCTCTTGCATGTGAGCTATCAAAGACCTTTCAAAAGGAGAGGTTGATTTTTTAACTACTGGAACTCTCAAGTGGCCTGGGTCCCCTTGAAAGGTCATAAAACAGTACTTAATAACTGCACCACAATCCCATAAACTGTAAGTGAACCACATAACTTTCTACCCACCCACAGAAATTCTAGGCCCCATTGCAACTGCAACGATTTTCTTTTTGAATCAAAAAAAGTGTGACTTTTCACCTCTCCAGGGCATCATGTGTACCAGCTGGGAAGTACCCTGAATTCACAATTTTGCATGGGGATGTTGTTGCAGATACACACAGTTTATCTTTTAAGTGAAAACGTGTACTTCACCAACATCTGCTTCTGCACTATCATGTACGTACCCTTCGTTTTTTCTTAGTTAACCATAAAATCTAAAGTAGTAAAATGACGAGTTGAACATTTTGATTGAACAACAGGAGAGATGCTAATGCAATATCCAAGGCTTCCATTCCACCCCAGCTAAGCAGGTACTGCTGGTAATACAGACCATCCTAGGAAATCTGCCACCACACATGTTAGGCCTGGGAGGAGAGCAGCAAACTGTCAAAACAGGAAGTTATGTATGCTCACAGAATGTAGGCGTGATTGAAACTGATTTATTTTGCAGTGATTCATAAGGACATTCTGATGATGATCATATCATCTGATGCTGTTTTCTATACAATACGAGGGAGAGAAGATGAGGAAAGACAGGGAGGGAGGAAAACAGATGGACTGGACAGGGAAAGAAGAAGGGAAAAAAGATAAAAGGAAGGAAGGAGGGAGGGAAAAAAGGGAGGGAGGAGTGAGGAAGGAAGATTTCTCTTAACTTCCATTTTATTTTGACTGAAAACTACATTTTCATACATTTTGTCATATGGAAAGGTGTCTTTTTAAACTATAATGTTTTGACTTAGAATGAATGACTCATTTCATGTTACAAATTTAATTTTCACGACTCTGTTTCTTATAGATTAAAAAGTCTTATTTCCAAAAAGACACAGATTTTGATATTCTGTTTTTAGGATTTTCTTTCTCTAGATCAGTTTAAAACTCTGAACCCAAATGAGAAGGAAAAACTGGCAACCTTGAATCCTGCAGAAAATGTCACTGGGATTGTTTTGATTTTATCATATTAAAATGAAAATACCTTAGAAATACACATTCTATGAGAACGAAATTAAAGTTTTTATTTTATTTTGCTCTTCACACAGGGAATGGAAATTAAACTGCTGCAAGACCATCTGAAAGGCTTTAACAAAACATAAAACTGAGTTTATAAACTGCTCCATCATTTACAGTTCAAATGAAAATTTCACATCTAAAGTGCTAAAAACCATACGTTTACATAATACATAGTTACTTAAAAGTCAATGCCTTGATCGATTCCAGTCATTCACATTGTCTCTTAAAGAGTCTTGGAAAAGAACAATCTATATGATGTTCATGACACCAACAAAAATAAGCACGTATAGAACACACAACAGTAATTTCATTATGGAAATCTCTGGGTTAGTTTTCTTTCTTTTTTCTGATTTTGTTTTGGTTTTAAACAATATACTGAATAAAATTTAAAATAGCTTATTTACAACAACCTGAATGCGTTTTTAACCTTTGTTGTTTTTTTAGCAAAATTGCCTTGCCATTCAATATATTTTAAAAAAATAAATATTTGAAAAGTATATCTACAAAGTTCCTAAGAAATGGTTTTGAATTCCAGAGTCCCAAGGAGATGAATTGGCTGTCAGATAACAATGTGCTTCCATCAGATGGACTTGGCAGTTGTAAACAAAAGGAATTTTCTCAGCTTTTCCTCACAAATATGAAATATTTGCTCTTGGCCAACAGCTGGGGTGATTTAAAGAAGTCCTGCATATATATTAGTTTTCATTCAAAATTACAAATCCTCCTCCCCGCTCTGACACAGGCTGTGTCTTTAGTAGAATGGGAGATTGTTGGGAGATGAAGTGACTTTCTCAGGGGAAGTAAAAATCAAAAAGCAGTATGTACTTACAGCTCTAGTCAAATTTCAAATCATAAGGCATCTGGTTAAGAATTTTTTGGAAAGTCAATTCATTCAAGATAAAGCTCAAATGATACTCTAAAAAAAAGAGGCTTGAAAAGTAAGGAGAAAACTTGTTTTGTTCTAATGTTCTAAGAATATTTAAAACTACAAGATAGCCAATGTAGGCCCTGCATGAAAAGTCATCAAGACTCCTTCAATGATCTGGAAATTGTTTAAAAATCAAAATATCAATATTTCCTTGTGATGAATGAAACTCATTTTTGAGAAAACTTTTAATACTTAATTATCATTTTAAATTTCCTAGTCATCCTACCAATTATTAAATTATATTGATACTTTTTGTTTTAAACAGATGAACGGAAATACCTTCACCAGGCATCCACTAGGAGTTAGCAACTCATGAGAACCTATGGAAGAGGCCAAAGAATAAATACTTCTGGAATATTTCTGTATAGTAAGAGATATATTAATATACTTACATATGGATAAATATATTTCTTATAAAGTTAACCAAATATTTATCTTATTTTTATTTCAACCCCAAAACTAGCTCAAAGTAGTGATGCTTAAGTTTATTTTGAATTATATAATTATAGTGCCTAGACTATGTTATTCATGGTAGAGATAGTTTTCCAGTAAAATCAATTATACATTTCTCTGTTTAGTCAACTGGAAGGGAGAAAAATGTAGTTTATACACTGTATTGCAAGCATTTTAGATTTTTTTTCCCCACATACAAGCAATGGTACAGAATTAACTTTTGCCCCTCAGCCCAGTGAAGCTGAATGTCTCATGCTTAAAATGAAGATCATATTTCATTAGTTTAAATGAAATTTTAATTTTACATAAAGTGATTATTAAGGCAGATATGGAAACTTATTAAAATAATTGTTGCTATTTTTAATGAAGCTTTCACTTGCCCTGAAAATGCAAACCTACCAAAACTGACTAATCAAAACATATCATAGCAAGGAATTCATAATCCAAATTAGGAAGCCTGTAATTTATTCTATTTCAGAAAGAGGTTTGAAAAAAAAATCTCTTTATTCTTTACATAATATAATAATGCTCCTCATGTAATATGTATCAATTCTTCTAAGTCTTTGTGTCTGATAAAAAATATTGTGAAGTCTGAAGTTTACATTTAATCTTCTTGGAAAAAAGGAATCGATGTTAAAATGACCATGCTTTGGCAACAACAAATTTTAGCTCCATTTCTACCAATTTTTCAATTGTTTTTCCAGTAGAAAGATTTCAAAAGTCAATTTGAAATAATGAAATCAAACTGTGAATAGAGATTACTAACAATGTTTACCATAAGTGTTACATATCAAGAAGGCAAATCCTTATCAATAATAATTTGAAATATTTCTGTACATGTCAATAAGGACACGAAGCAACAGTATGAAAATTAAACCAGGAAATAAACTATTCGGAAAATTATCTTTTCTATAATGCAAATAAATCATCACCCTTCTTCCTACATAAACAAACTAGGTGAACAGTAAGAAAAATGTGCACAAATGCCAAGGCAAAGGTTACTAAGGAAGTAAACACCTCAGGAAGTAAGCCTGTATTTGTGAGTTTTAATACAACAGAGTCCACCTCATTGGAAGTATATACATTTTGTATATTGAGTCTGACAACCACTTATTCATCCTCTTCTAAACTTTTCAAAACCTGGAATATGAAATAGAAGATCCAATGCCTTGAAATACAAGTATTTTTTAAAACACTGTTATGTTGTTGTCATAAGTTTGGAACTGAAAATACTTACAGTCTCTCCAGTTCTTTAAGATCCTGGAATGCTCCTCTTTCAATGGTGCTAATCTTATTCTCCATGAGCTGCCTGAAATGCAAATTATAACAGGAGACTTCAGGTCACCAGGAACCATCTCAGTTCGTTTCAGTGCAGCAACTGAAAATGTATAGCCTCCTTTCCTTTGTGAACCCCAAATATTGCTCTAGTTTGAGATACAATATCCAACTTATTGTTGATACATTTCAGAGCACTCAGGGAAGGGAAATCATGAGCATACACATCACAAAACCTTCATGGAAAATGCTAGTGCATTTTCTCAGAACTTAACTCATCACCATCTGAGCCTGAAACTACAGCCTATCCTGAAGTGTAACCTCCAAAACTACAGCTTTATGGAAATCTGACTGTTAACTGAGTTCCTAACTAAAAGAATCAATATACAGTAATTCACCATACACATACTTCTACTCTGACTTTATGGATATACCTCAGCAATTGGAAGAATTTGTAATGGTTAATACGTGTCTCTTAAACCATAAACCTGAATATACCATGGTCAAAACTATACAATCCCTGTGATGTAAATATTGATAACCAACAATTTTACATTAACAGTGAATCTCAAATGGTGGTTAAATCACTACTAATTTAAACCATTAATGAGAAAAGTGATCATACTGCAAATAATTTTATGGAAACTACAAAGTTTAAAAAACTATAACACTTATTTTAAAATAGGACTAATGTATTTTTATAGGTAAATATTTTTCTGTAAAAACTCTGCTGATGACCTGCATTGCTTAAGTTTAAAGTTAGAAAGTCTACTTTATTTTCTTTCCAGAAAAGCCTGAACATTATTATATTAGTAATAATAAAGTGCAGACCCACTTGAATTTTTTCTGGTTAATCTAAAACCCTAAAAGTGTATCAAATGTCTCGCATTACTTATTCATATTGTGAAAGCAGCTATTCTACATTTTTATATGCATTAGGCACTTAGGGTAAGGTATAACAAACATTTGAGGTCATTTCTATAATATTGTTTCTATGGCATACATCCAATCTTAAAATAAAAGCCTAAGTTCTTATTAAAATTTTTAGTGCAGTAATAAACAAAAAAGGAAAGAAACCAAGATATGTTAATATTTTGTTTCTGTCTCTAAGAGTTCTCGAAACTGAGACAAAAATAATTCAAAGAAAGCAAATGTTAAAAAACAAAACAGAAAGTCTCTAAAGCATAGAAAATCACACTTACAGGACTCTTAGATGTCTGAGACCAGCAAAATCTGTTTTAGTAATCCTCGTGAGATTATTTCCATTCAGATCCCTGCACAAACAAGTAAAAAAATGAAAGTTCAATTTGATTTCTATCAATTTTAGGGTAAACAAAGTAAAATTTAAGCATACCAAATAATCCTAATTAATCAGTTTACAAAATGAATGGGATTATGAAGGCAGTGGCTTTGGAAAGAAATTTCAGAAAAATGATTCTTAAATTGACAAGTCATACTCGCTGGCATGTGACAAGAAAATGAATTGATTATATTACCACCAACAGTTCTCTGTTGTTAATATTTTGTGTGTGTGTGTGTGTGTGTGTGTCTATGGGAAGTACTTTCAATTTCTGCTTTCACAAGGATGTATTACTTTCACAGGTATTCTTAAAATGGGAACACTGTTATTTTCAATTTCTGCTTTCACAAGGATGTATTCTTAAAATGGGAACACTGTTATTTTATTATTGTCTCAAGTCCTTCCCCCAAAGTTTTCTTCAGGAAGTCAAAATTAACAATTAATTTTCTAATACTTCAGGAGGAAATTGAAAAAAAAAAAAACATACTTCTTAGTCTGGTAACTAAACTTTCTAAGGCAAAGAAAAAAAATTAGCATACTATCAAAAGAACTGCACTTCAAAGACCTGCACTTAGAGCCATTTACCTCCCCACAATTCCATGTTTGTATGAAAACTAAACTCCTCATTTGCAGCTCAGGGAACCCCTGCTGTGGAAGTAAGGTGAAAACTACTAACCACGGTAATAATGGAAATAGTATTCGGGCTCTGACATTCTTGTTAAGATTTCAGCACCCCTAGCCAAGCTCTGGTAGCGTAGTGGCTAAGACACTTGCCTGCTAACCAGACGGCTGGCGGTTCAAACCCACCAGCCACTCCTCGGAAGGAAGGTTGGGCAATCCTACTTCCGTAGTGATACTGCCTCGGAAACCCAAGGAGGGGTCGCTATGAGTCGGGTTTGACTTCAGGGCACATAACAACAACAAAGCCTACATGCCTCAGTGCTTAAGCGCTTGGCTGTTAACCCAAAGGTCAGCAATTCAAACTCACCAGCTGCTCCGCGGAAGAAAGAGGAGGTAGACTGCTTCCTTAAAGATTAGTCTTGGAGACCTACAGGGCATGTCTACCCTGCCGACAGGGTCACAAGAAGTTCGAATCTACTCGACGGAAGTGGATTGGTTTTTGTCTTTCTGTAGCTACAACCCCCTTCCTGGCATCTTAGGTCAAGATGTAAACTTGCCTTGGTTCCAAGCATTTCAAGCAAAACCAGGTTTTGCTGCGGTTCCAGTATTCTCCTTCATGGCACTACTGCCTTAACAGTCTCCTTAACAGCCCTTTACCCTTGACTTTAAAACAGCAGATTGGAACTCTGTATTTATAGTGTGCACTATTTCAACGATGGAATTGTACTAAAGCAGCACTGAGTTCATTACTTTTGAAATTCTTTATAGATCCTTCCTAGGAACATTCCTGAAACGCAATTTCTACATTTTCCTGAATCCAGTCCCTTTTTTGTTGAGTAAGACGTGTTGCTGTTTAAACTTTAAACTGTTCTGAGTAGCATGAAATGACAAGTGCTAAAAAAAAGAATTCTGCATTGCTTCTCTGCCTTTCCTCCCCGACACGATTTAACAAGCTGAGTACAGTACCATCAAGTTGTTCCTGGAACGTGTGGGGTCTATTTGATACAATATGATTATAGAGCCAAAAGTGGTGGTCATATTTTGACAAGTCACTCCGTGTAGGGCCTCAACTTGCTCTGCACTGCGGGTCTGGGAAGCAGGAAGGGAAAAGGGAGAGGTGTAGCCCAGTGCGGCTGGGGGAAGGGGTGTCAAGGGTAGCTCTTTGCAAAGAAAGGAGTTCAATAGGGTCTTTAAAGATTGCTGAGGGCTAGGGGAATGGGTTGGGCAGAAAGGGCAACTTAAGGCTCCATGGGCCGCGCAGGTGGAGACGCAGGGGTCAGAGCTGGTCCTCTTCGTCGCCCCCCACCCCAGAGCGAAGAGGCCCTTGGAGCGGAGTCTGCGTGCAGAGGCCTGCGCCGTCCTCACCCCACGACCGCCGGGCCCACGCGCAATTGCGCGAGCTTAGCGCACCGAGGGCGCTGGGGCGGCGCGAGGCGGCGGCCTCGCGGTTCACAAAGAGAATGGCCTCCATGCTCCACTTCCCTGAACTCGGGAAGCTCCCATAAGGAGCGCGTAGGCCGTCACCACCCGGGCTGCGTTTACTTCTTCATTAGAGCCTCGCAGAAGCTGGGAGGCGGGGATGTCTGCGGGCAGCGGAGCGCGGAAAGCAGCAAAGGGAGCTGCGACGTGAAGCAGCGTAGCAACTGCCCGAGAGGTGGACAGGGACACTGGCGCCGAGCGGAAAGGGCTGGAGGAGGCATCCGAGGGCCGCCGGGTTCCCGAAGCGGTCAGCCCCTACTCGGCTGGTGCTCCTGGAGAACTAGTCCAACTTCGCCTGGACTAGAGGACACGCTCCTCCTCCGCAGGTGCCCGCTCAGGCGGATCCCGCGGGACCGCCGCTGCCTCCTCCCCGGGGAGGTGGGGGTTGGAGAAAGAGGAGTGGGGGCTGGAAGCCACCGCGGGAGCTGCAGCCGTCCGGGGGCGCTCCTCCTCTCACCGCCTGTGCGAAGCGCCCACAGACTGACCCGGCTGCCCCACGACCCCTTCCCCACCCCCTTCCGCCCAAGAGCGAGAGACACAAAGCCGAGAAGCAGAGGTTTCGCTCTTTGGAATCCTTGCGCCAGTCCTCGAGCACAAGTGAGCAAACTTGGCCCTGAAGCCGACCGGAGTGTCGACAACTGCAATGTGACTTCGTTGACAGAGGCTAAGCAAAGTCGCGTCTCCTTCGCCTTAGGCACCCACAAGCACTAGTCCTCCCAGCTTCCCAAACCCAGGGAAGTCGCCTGCGCGTAGTGGGACCGAAACAGGATGAAGGGATCTAGCGCCCAGCGTGGCTGCCTATAGCTCTGCCCCTCCGGGAGCAGTGCCCCATCCCTGGGTAGCGCGCACCCTCGCCCTTCGCCCTCCTAGAGAGCGGGCAGGAAGGCTGCTTCACGCACAGGTCCTTGCGCCACTCGGTCCCGCCAGGCGCAAGGCAGGGGGTACGCGACTCCGATGTTGGGGGTGGGAGCAATGAAAGGGAAGAGCCCATACTCACAGCCTCTCTGTGTTGCGGGGGATATTCCTGGGCACGCTGCGCAGCGCCAGCCCGTGACAGTCCACGGTGCTGCCTGAACAGGAGCACTGAGCCGGGCACGCCTGCGGCGCCACCTCGTTCAGGACCGCCAGCACTAACCCCAGCGACAGGGACAGCGTCTGCCAGCCAACGCCGCACATCTTTCCCAGCCGCCTCCTAGAGCGTTGGCGCCCGCTATTTCTCTCTAGGTCACTACTCCAAGGAAGCGCGCAGTGCTCAAGGCCCAGTGGCCGGGCGTGGGACTAGCAGTCCAGAATGACCGGTGAAACTGTGCAAAAATAACAAGGAAGTAACAGCAATGTTCAAGGCAGCAGAGTTAACGCAGGCACACGCCTTCCGCCCCGCCTCTGCAACCTCCGCCAGCAGGGTCGGCGCTCCTTGGGCAACTTTAGGTCCTGAAAAGCAATCCTCAGGTCCAAGGCTAAAAGGAGACCCCGCGTGCAGCAAGCGGGATCGCGGGTAGTCGGTCTCTGTAAGGCTCTACTCTGGCGGTAAAAGAGCTGGGGCTACCAATGGCCACGAAGATGCAGGGCCAGGTTACGCGGAGGGGTGAAGGGGTTCTATGATCCCGCGCACTCGCTCTACAAATCCGATTCCACAGAGGAGGGTACAAAGCTGAAGAAGGGTCCCAATAGGAATGCTGGTCCCAATCAAAGTGGGCTCCCTGAAGCTAGAAGGCGCAGGAGGCCCACGGAGAGGAGGCAGAGTGTGCCCGGGAACTGAACATAGCGCGCGGGGGCGCACGGGGCAGGCGCTGCGGAGTGCCCGGCGCAGCTCACGCGCTTTCTTCCTGGTTCGCCGCAGCCCCGACTGGTCCTCGCTGGCTCCCACTAGCCGACCGTGATTTGCAAACACACATGCACTTCCCTGAAGTGTGGCTCGGCAATCCCACCTCCCCCAAGGCGTCCTTGGCGACGCTCCACGCCAGGGCCTGCCCGGAGGTCACGTAGAAAAGACAAAAGGGCAGTAGGGCTGCCGCAGCCGTCAGGAATATCCACTAGTCACGACCCCAGTAAAGAAAATCCAAGAGGCCAAGTTGAGGACGAGAGCTCCTAAGAGCACGAGGGAGGAGGGGAAGGCTGGGGCAAGGTTTGCTGGCAGGCAGGCCAATGAGAGTGGAAAGGCCACGGTGAGGGTGTTTGCGCCCTGGTCTTCCTGAGGTGTCCTGGAAGAAGGCGAATTGATAGGCGAATCGGTGGTATCCGTTACTACGGGATTGAGCTCAGGCGCCAGCTGAATGGCAGTCGTGTGTGCGCGCGTGTGTCTGCCACTCTGGTCTCCCGGATACGCCGCAGCTCCGCGGCAGACACCTGATGGCAAAGGTGGAAGAAACAAGAGCAGGCCTCCTGGGCGGGCGCAGCCCCTTGGCAGCCGCTCACAGGTGGGTTACCCTCCTCAAAGTGCAGGAACTTTTTCCAGGCTTTGGATCCCGTCCCCCAAGGCTGGCGGGCTTCACCGACGTCGCGACGCCGCCCGGCTCCTGGCGGTGCACCTGACTCAGCGGCCGCAGTCCCGAGCCACCCGACTTCTTGCAGCCCCTTCCCCTCTCCCGGCTGCTTTCCTCGCCTCCTCGTCCGCGGAGGGGCTTGAGGAAGAGGGTAGGCTGCGACTGGGAACCGGGACCCGGTGGCTCTGCCGGCCCCGGAGCCCCCTGGAAGTGTCTAAACAATAGGACGGACGCAGCAGCCCAAGTCTCGCTGGGCTGCGGGAAGGTGGGTTGTTGTTGCAACTGGAGTTTTCCTCTCCGGCTGGCTGGCGCTGCGTGCAGTTGAACAAAAACCCGGCCCGCGCCTCCCGAGCCGGCCGCGGGCCCCGGTCTCCCCCCTTTCTGCTCAGCACGCCGGCCCGGCCCGAGAAGCTCGGCAGCTCCAGCCCGCGCCCAGGAGGCACGGCGCTCCCATCACTCGCCGCCGCCGCCGCCGCCTTTTCTAGCCACCGTCTGCGGCAGCCACAACCGCCTCCAGCCTCCACCGTCCGGGCTCTTCCCAAATAAATAACCCCAAGTCAGAAGTTGAGCCGGCGAGGCCTTTATATAGCCGCCCGAGCTCCCACCCCCCTCGGCCCCGCCCCGCGCGCCCGGCACCGCCCACTGTCTGCGCGCGGGGACTCCGCACCTCGCCTGGGAGAGGTGAGGCCGCGGCTGCAAGCGCCAGGCGGCGGCGGCGGGTGGCTCGCGGGGACGCGCTTCGGAGAGCTCGCGTCCTCGCTCCCACGCCCGGCAAAGTTGCCCGAGGCCCCGGGCCAGAGAGATGACCTGGGCGCGGAGATGGTTTTTACTAACGGGAGAATGGGCGGAGAGGGCGCATTTGAATGCAACTCATAAACGGAGCTGCCAGTGCCTCTGCGGCTGCTTTTGCCACTGGCTCCGAAGGGGGCTGCTCAGTGTGTGCAAAGCAGCAAGAGACAGAGGCAGAGAGCGAATGATTTAAAAAATCATCATCATCATCAGGCGGAAGGAGATCTGCCTGCTCACAGACTCACACGTGTGTATTTCGGGGAGCTTAAAAGTTCAGAGTTTTTGCAAGTTGGAAAGCGATGTTTTCAATCTCCTTGCCAGTCTTCCCAACTCTAAGCCACCCCCTTCCGCTTAACCCTTTCTTTATATTCACACACTTAGCAGCATGCTCCCTTGACGCTTTGAATATACAATAAGCCCCCGAAACTAATGGCTTGAATGTCTCTGTGTGATTTCACTTTTAGGAAGGAATCAAACCAAACTCACTGCCATTAAATCCATTTAGACTCATAGCGACACCCTTTGGGTTTCCTAGGCGTAAATCCTTACAGAAGTAGATCGCCCAATCTTTCTTCCGCAGGAGTGGCTGGTGGGTTTCAACTGCCCACCTTCTGCTTAGCAGTCAAATAAATACCTTAGGCACTAAGCTAGCAGAGCTCCTTTTAGGAAGAAAAGAAGGAAAGAATCCCTAGCAACGCCCATTGTACCAGGTTTCCTTTATTTGGGGGCAGTTCTAGATATTCTAGGAGCTCTGGTAGCATAGTGCCTAAGGCACTTGACTGCTAACCAGAAGGCTGGCGGTTCAAACCCACCAACCACTCCTCGGAAGGAAGGTTGGGCATTCCTACTTCCGTAGTGATACTACCTCGGAAACCCAAGGAGGGGTGGCTATGAGTCGGGCGACTTGATGGCAAATAACAACAACAACTAGATATTCTTTACCGCCTCTGCTCAAAAGAGTGTTTCCTTGTTTCTTTTTGTTTCTTCAATGTGATGTGTGTCTGGTAATAGCCAGCGCTGTCCAACGCCCCTTTCTGCCCCCCCCCCCGGAAAAAAATGCCTATATTTGGTTTTAATTCGCATCTAATGAGCCCACGCTTTCGCTTGAATTTACAAAGTCATGTCCTCCTTCCTTGTCCCATTCCACCTTGACAGGACCTTTATAGAAATTTGTGCTAGTATCCAGGTTAACACCAGGCTTTCTGTATGGTACTGTGTGTCTAATTGTCTGACTCTCCTTGAGAACATCTGTCCAATTCATCTTTGTATTTCTAGGATCTAACAAAATAACATCTAACAAGATGGATCGACACAGTGGCTACACTGATGGGCTCAAGTATAGCAGGGACTGTGAGGATGGCGCACCACTGAGTAGTGTTCCGTTCTCTTGCACACAAGGTGTACAAATGAGAGCAGACTTGACAGCACCTAAAAACAGGGACACAGCCAAAAAACTTCTGGCACATAGTAAAGTGTGTTGATGTTGGAATCCTTTAACTCAAGGATAGACTCAACCTGAAATCTCTCCAAATTCCCTATTAAGTTGTTTTCTGGTGAGGTTTTTCAAAATTTTTTTTCATAGTATCTGCCTCTACCTGTGTCATGTTCCTGTCCTGGAAAGCCTGAAAACCCTTAGAGGGGCATTGCAAAGACAGAGAAGCCATGCTGTAACTGAACGTAAGCATTTAGGTTTCCTTATTTTAATTTTGACCTGTTCTTTCAAATACTTAAAAATGTTTAACATTTATTAACTGATTTGTCCTTCTAGATTTTGGCTTAAAGTTCTATTATATAACTTCCTTAAGAAAGAGACAGTAGAAGCTGTAGGTCACATCTTTCTATGAGGGAAATGACATAAAAAGCAAGTACCACGCATTGTTGAAGGATTTTTCCCCCGTGAATTTTCTCTCGTCAGAACCAGTGAATTGTGATTAGAACCCCATAATTAGTGTAGACTAATTCGTTTAATTTCACAACTTTGCTACTTTGTCAACAACAAAACATGAGTATTTATAGTTATCGTTATCCACTGCATAGAATCACTCACTGTTTTGTATTTTAATTGCAAGGCCATATGCATTCTGAATATTCATTAACAATGTTATCTATATTACAGCACACATAAAGATCAAAGACACGAGTTCAAGTTTTTTTCCCCCCTCTGTATCACTTTCCATCCTATGTAAAACCAGGAAAGAAGCTAAAAATAGCATCCATAGCAAACTACCCATGGAAACATATGTACATTTTAATTTTATGCAAAGTTTCATTAAGAAATGCCCAATGGACTTTTTTTTTTTTAAGAAAAAGATGAAGACTACCAATTCCTGTGAAAAGTGACAGATTCATTGTGTCACCAACTTTTCAGTTAATAAAGGGAAATATAGTTGAATGACTGGCTGTCTTGTGTTTAAAACTGTTACTTTATTATTAGGTATAATATAAGGTTAGCAGTATTATTGCAGGATGTTTGTTGGAGGCCTGGTCTGTTTCAGTAATATGAACGTCTAGGTCTTATTTTTTTCTGCATTATTTTGCTCCCAAATGAGGTCTGAGTTTCTCATGACTCTGTTACACCCAGCCTAAGGAAAGCTTCTGTGGTGCCGCTTGTCACCACATGAGGTCTCCATAAATCCTGACCTAGATTAAAGCCAAACTGGGATCCACTACAGTCAACTTTCAAAGTCTCCTATTAGCTTGGGGGAAAAAAATCCAGTTGCTAGAATAATTTAGGAAATAACTTAGAAACTTAAAAATGCATGTAGTTAAAAAAAGAAGCAGTAGCAGATAGGGAAGAGCAGAGAGAATGCACCAATCTCCAAGGTTGCTTTTACTTTGAGAAAAGGAAAAAGCTTCCAAATTGGGATCTTTAGGAAAGGGGAGTAAGAAAAGAGAATTGATGAAAAGAGGTAAGTACGCATGAAAATTATGCGTGCTCTTTTTTAAAAAACCAATGGGGAACAGTAATAGCATTGATCACATTCATGAAGCTTACAGAGGAGGTTTTTTTTTTTTTTTTTTTACCTGCATTTATGCTATGTAAGGAGCCCCGGTGGCATCATGGTTAACGTATCTGGGTTGGCTAACTAAAAGCTGGGTGTTTGAACCCACCAGACGCTCTGTGGGAGAAAAATGAGGCAATCTGCTTCCATAAAGATTTACATCTTTGGAAGCCCTATGAGGAAGTTCTACTCTGTCCTAAAGGGTCTCTATGAATCAGAATTTTCTCAATGGCAGAGGGGTTACACTATTTATTTTCCTTTGTTCCAAAATGCATTTATGTTAAGTGTATAACTTTTCTTACAATATTTTTGTATTGAAAATATAAATAGAGAACCAGACTTGAAGCACTTATTGATGATAATCAAAGACTACAGACTTCAGTACGGATTGCATCTCAACATAAAGAAAACAAAACAGTTGAAAGTAGAACCCACGGTTTCAGAATCCAAGCCCCTGGTGATTCTCCCACATTGTATCTGTAGACCTTCAGGAACTCCTGGGGATCAAGGAAACAGTGCATCAGAAACCATTACCCTTATATAGGAGATGTTCACTTCTCTCTCCACATACTGTTTTTGGTTGTCTGAAAGGAACAGAGAAGTGTTCGGGTCCATGGCATCATCAGCCTTCCAATGATACTGAGGCTTAACAAGCTTCTGATCTGATAATCACTGCCACCGAGTCAATTCTGACTCATCACAACCCTATAGGACACAGTAGAGCTGACTCATAGGGATTCCAAGACTGCAAATCATTATGGAAGCAGACTGCCTCATCTTTGTCCCATGGTGGGTCCAACTGTCTACCTTTTGGTTAGCAACCGAATGCCTTAACCACTGTGCCACAGAACTCCTTTAATAAGCCTCTCTACCAAGCTAAAACCTTCGTGTCGTTCTCTAAGGCAGTGTTACTCAGAAGGTGTTCTCTGGACCAGCAGCATCAGAATCCTTGGGAAATTGTTAGAAATAGAAATAATTGGGCAATAACCCAGATCCACAGGCCAGAAGTCTGTGTCCTAACAAGTCCTCCAAGTGATTTTCATGCTTACTACAGTATGAAGCCACCACCAATCTGTCTTTTTGTCGTACTGCAGTGGCTTCATGTTGCTATGATACTGGCAGCTATGCCACCAGTATTTTTTTTTTTAACTTTTTATTTTGATTTGTGTGAAATTTTACAAAGCAGATTCATTCGTTAAGCAGTTCATACACACTTTGTTCCATGACACTGATTGGAATCCCCACAATATAACAGGTCTCCTCCCACTGCCTCCCTTAGTTGCCCTTTCCCTGTGTTCTTCTTCCCTATGCATTCCTGCCTCCCTAGCTTTCTCCCTGAATGTATGGTGCCCTTCTCATTTCCATTGTTGGTTGTTCTTAGGAGTACATATCCCTGCTACAGTCTTTAAGCTCAAAGGCCTGTCTATTGTTTGTCTGAGAGGTAAGCCACAGGAGTGGTCCAATCAGGCCCCGAGGGTGACAAGGGGCCACAGTCTCAGGGTTTACCAGTCCCTATGCAACCAGTGACACTGGCCTTTTTTATGTATTTGAATTTTGTTCTATACTTTTTCTCCCACTCTACCCAAAATCTCCAATTTTGATCCCTTTCCAAGTGGCTGGGATTGATAGGCAGGCCCCATCTAGCTCTTCTGGTCTCAGGGTTGTAGGCTGAGGCTCCCATGGTCCATTAGTCCCTTGGAGTAATTGTTTCCATCCATCTTTGATTTTCTTCTCTTTTCTTTGCTCCCGATGAAGACAGACCAATAGTTGCCTCTTAAATGCCACTCACAAGCTTTTAAGACCCCAGCTGCTACTCACCAAAATAGGATGTAGAACAATGTTTCTACATATTGTGCCAATTGAGCTTGATATCCCCAATGACTATGGTCCAGAGCCCACTGGCCCAGAAACCCCCTCAAAGGGCTTGGTTGTGCCACCAGTGTTTTAAAGAATAGCAGGGTCACCCATACTGGACAGCTTTCAGAGGAGTTTCCTGATTAATACACACTGGGAAGCAAGATTGGGTTATTTACCTCGAAAAGTTGGCCAATGAAAACGTTATGAATCACAATAAAATATTATCCAATGTAGTGCTGGAGGATGAGCCCCTTAGGTCAGAAGGCACTATGCAATGACCTTAACAATGGACTCAACATACCAACAATCATGAAATTGGCACAGGACCAGGCAACATTCCATCTGTTGTATATGAATTTGCCATGAGTCAGAGCTGACTAGATGATAAATAACAACAACTGACAATAATGGTTTGAGGACTATTGATCTCGAGCTACTTTGTGGCAGTATCTAAGCCATCCTAAGAATGGTGAATCCAGCAGCAATAAATGATAGTGCCTGCTGAATCACTTTCAGATTCTCCATTCCCTGAAGTTTAACAATTGCACAGTCCTGATAGCCTCTAGGGGCATCAAAATATTTTCAAGTATAGCTCCACAGTAGTAAAATTACTTAGGCTAATTTTTCAAATAAATAGCCTTCAGAAATGGGAAGCACTTCTGTCTGAGCAAACTGCCCTAATTATTACTTCTCAGCCTGTTAAAAATCTGTTGTACACCTATGCCTCACTTATCAAGTATCTTAGTATCCAACATTTTACACATTTATGACAATAGTAAAAAAATCAACTATCCAACTATTCTGCACAGTAACAATGTATATCCGACAGTAACGAACACTGAGGTGTGAGGCAAGAATAATGCTGTCTGTAATGTTTAAGATTACGTGTCAACTTGACTGGGCCATGATTCTCACTCTTTTGGCATTCATGTGAGTATGTATGTTGGCAGTTATGTAGATATGTAAATTGGTAGTAATGTAAAGATGTGATTTGGCAGTTATGTAATGATGCAGTTATCCTCCATTTTGTGATCTGATGTGACCATCTGCCATTTTTGCGTAACCCCAGTTTTCATAAAATGACCTGCTCTTTGGAACCTAACCAAGTAAATAAGTGAGAAGTGGGTATATTTATATTGTTATCTTTTTCTATTTTAAATTAATACTACCTATGTTTGAGAATCATGATACCTGCTCTTGTAGTAGAGAGGATGACAGAGCAGAGCAGCAGCCAGTGATCCAGGTAATGGGAGGGACCCAGGCCCTACCCCAACCAGGCAGGAAAGTGGGGGAAAGAGAAGCCAGGGGGATGACAGAGCACAGAAGCACCAGGGAGCCAGGTAAGAAGAGGATGGAGAGGTCTCATACAGCTAAGGGAGACAAACTTGTCTGTCAGTTTGTCATCGTGTTGTGGTTTGCATGTTGCTGTGAGTCTTGAGGCTGTGCCACCTGTGTTTCAAACCCAGCAGGGTGCACATGGTGCCCAGGTATCAGTGCGGCTTGCAGCCTGAGATAGAGTAGGAAGAAGGAGGAGGCCATCCACTTCTCAAAAAATTGACCAGGGAATGCCTTACGAAGAGCAGAGAAACACTGTCTGATACATTACTGCACAGCTTTATGAATAGCCCAGAGACATTATCCAATACAGTGCAGGAGGGTGTGCCCCTTAGGTCAGAAGACTTTCAAAATACAACTCGGAAAGAGCTGCATCATCAGAGTAGGACCAAACTTACTGATACAGATAAAGTAAAGCTTTCAAGACCTCCATTTGCTAACATGGCATGACTCAATTTGAGGAGAAATACCTGCAAAAAAACCATTAATAATAAGAACATGGAATGTATGAAGTATGAATCTAAGAAAATTGGAACTTGTCAAAAATGAAATGGAACACATAAAGATTGATATCCTAGGCAATAGTGAGCTGAAATGGACTGGTTTGGCCATTTTGAATCAGACAACCATTCGATCTACTATGCCAGGAATGACAATTTGAAGAAGAATGGCACGGCATCCATCATCACAAAGGATGTTTCAAGATCTACCCTGAAGTACAATGCTGTCAGTGATAGAATAATATCCATACACCTATGAGGAAGACCAGTTAATACAACTATTATTCAAATTTATGCACCAACCACCAAAGGCAAAGATGAGGAAATTGAATATTTTTATCAACTTCTGCAGTTTGAAATTGACCAAATATGCAATGAAGATGTGTTAATCATCACTGGTGACTAGAATACAAAAGTGGGAAACAAAGAAGAATCACTGGTAGTTGGAAATTTTGGCCTTGGTGAGAGAAATAACGCTGGAGATCACATGATAGAATTGTGCAAGGTCAATGACTTATTCATTGTAAATACATTTGTTCAACAACACAAACAGCGGCTATACATGTGAACTTCACCTGATGGAACACACAGGAATCAGATTGACTACATCTGTGGCAAGAAGCAATGGAAAAGCTCAATATCTTCAGCCAAAACAAGGCCAGGAGCTGATTGTGGAACAGACCATCAACTGTTCAGATGCAAGTTCAACTTGAAGTTGAAGACAATTAAAAGAAGTCCATGAGAGCCAAAATATGGTCTTGAATATATCCCTCCTGAATTTAAAGACCATCTAAAGAATAGATTTGATGTATCGAACACCAGTGACCAAAAAACAGAATTGTGGGGTGACATCAAGAACATCATCCATCAAGAAAGCAAATGGGCATCAAAAAGATGAGAAAAGAAGAAAAGACCAAGATGGATGTCAGAAGAGAATCTCAAACTTTCCCTAGAGTGAAGAGTAGCTATAGCAAATGGAAGAAATGACAAGATAAAAGGCTGAACAGAAGATTTCAAAGAGCAGCTTGAGCAGACAAAGCCAATTGCTGTAATGAAATGTGAAAAGACCTGGAGTTAAAAAACCAAAAGGGGAGAACACACTTGGCCTTTCTTAAGCTGGAAGAATTGAAGAAAATAATTAAGTCTCAGGTTGCGATATTGAAAGATTCTATGGACAAAATATTGAATGATGCAGGACACATCAAAAGAAGATGGAAGGAATATACAGAGCCACTGTACCAAAAAGAATTGGTGTACGTTCATCCATTTTAGGAGGTTGCATATGATCAAGAACTGATGATATTGAAGGAAAAAGTCAATGCTGCACTGAGGAAATTGGTGAAGAACAAGGCTCCAAGGGTTGATGGAATACCTATTGAGATGTTTCATTAATGGATGCCCCACTGGAGGCCCTCACTCAGTTATGCCAAGAGATTTGGAAGACAGCTACCTGGAGAAATGACTGGAAGAAATCCATATTTGTACCCATTCCAAAGAAAGGTGATCCCACAGAATGTGGAAATTATCAAACAATATCATTAATATCACATGCAAGTAAAATCTTACTGAAGATAATTCAAAAATGGTTGCAGCAGTATATTGATAGAGAACTTCCAGAGTTGCATGTTGGATTCAGAAGAGGACATAGAACGAGGAATATCATTGATGATGTCAGATGGATCTTGGCTCAAGGCAAAGAATACCAGAAAGACGTTTACTTGTGTTTTATTGACTATGCAAAGGCATTTAATTGTGTGGATCTTAACAAATTGTGGATAACATTGAGAAGAATGGGAATTCCAGAACACTTAATTGTACTCATGAGGAACCTGTACCTAGACCAGGAGGCTGTCATTGGAACAGAACAATGTGGCATTCTATGGTTTAAAATCAAGAAGGGAGTGTGTCAGGGTTGTATCCTTTCACCATACTTATTCAAACTATATGCTGAGTAAATAATCCTAGAAGCTGAACTATATGAGAAAAATGTGGCATCAGGACTGGAGGAAGAATCGCTAACAACATGCAATATGCTGATGACACAACTTTGTTTGCAGAAAGTGAGGATAACTTGAAGCACTTACTGATGAAGATTGAAGACTACAGTCTGCAGTATGGATTTCATCTCAATATAAAGAAAACAAAAATCCTCACAACTGGACCTATAAGCAGCATCATGATAAATGGAGAAAAGTTTGAAATTGTCAGAGTTCACATCGCTTGGTTCTTCAATCAACACCAATGGAAGCAGCAGTGAGGACATCAGAGGACATATAGCACTGGGCAAGTCAGCTGCAAAGGACCTCTCTCAAGTGCTGAGGAGGAAAGATGTCTCCTTGAGGACTAAGGTGTACCTGACATAAGCCATGCTTTTTCAATTGTTTCATATGCATGTGAGAGCTGGACAACGAATAAGGAAGACCAAAGAAGAATTGATGCTTTTGAGATGAGGTGGTGGCAAAGAATGCTGAAAGTACTATGGACTGCTAAAAGAACTAACAAATCTGTTCTGGAGGAAATGCAGTTGGAATGCTCCTTGGAAGTGAGAATGGCCAGATTTCACCTCACCAACTTTGATCGTGTTGTCAGAAAGAACCATTCCCTGGAGAAGGATGTCATGCGTGGGAAGGTGGAGGGTCAGCGAAAGAGGGGAAGGCCCTCACCAAGATGGATCAACATAGTGGCTGCGGTGATGGGCTCAAGTACAGCAGGGATCACAGAGCTGGCATGTAACTGGGTAGTGTTTCATTGTGCTGTACTGTCATTATGAGTTGGAGAAGACTCGCCAGCACCTAACAACAACAACAACACTCTTGTAGTTTCACAGAGCTGTTGTAGAAAGTACCACACATGGGGTGGCTTAAAATGACAGAAATCTATTCTTTCACCATTCCTGATGGAAGTCCCAATTCACGGTGTCATCAGAGCTACACTTCCTCTGAAGCCTCTAGGAGAAGATCCCATCTTCATTTCTTGCCCCAGATGTTCCTTGCTTGTGGAAGCATAACACCTTTCTCTGACTTGTTCTTCACATGGCTATTCATCACTTTGTCTTGAGTCTCTTCTCTTTATCTTATAAGTAAGCCAGTCATATTGGATTAGGACCAATGGTACTGGAGTATGATGTTGTGTGAACTTAACTACTTCTCCAAAGACTCTCTTTATAAATAAATTCACTTTCACTGGTCCTAGGAGTTAGGATTTCAATATATCTTTTGAAGAGACACAATTCAACTTAATATATTTTCCATTCCTGATCATGATGAAGATAAAGATAACATCTGTCAAACTGAAAACACAGTGTGTGGCAAAGAATTCTTGTGGTTGTTAGGTGCTGTCAAGTCCATTTTGACTCATGGTGACCCCATGTAAGATAAAACAAAGTACAGTGTGGTTGTGCATCATTCTCACAATTGTTGTGATGCTTGATCCCATCATTGTAGCTGCTGTGTCAATCCATCTCATTGAGGGTCTTCCTCTTTTGACCTTCTACTTTACCAAGTGTGATGTCTTCTCTAGGGAGTGGTATCTCCTGATAATATGTCCAAAGTACATGAGACAAAGTTTTGCCATTGTTATTTCTAAGAACCGTTCTAGCTGTATTTCATTCGAGACAGATTTCTTTGTTCTTCTCGTAGTCAGTGGTATAACACCATAATTCAGATTCATCAGTTTTTCTGTGGTCTTTCATATGCATTGCCTGCCTTTCACATATGTATGAGGTGATGGAAAACATCATGGCTTCATTGAGGGCCACCTTAGTCCTCAAAGTGACATTTTTAAAGAGGTCTTTAAAAAGAAAAAAAAATTATGATTTCGATGCAAATTTACAAAGCAGGTTCATTTTACTCAACAGTTCACACACATTTGGTTACACAGCACCAGTTACAATCCCAACACTAAACAGCTTTCCTTCCATTTCCTCCCTATGACTACCCCTTCCCTGTGTCCGCCTTGTCTGTGCATTTCTGTATGCCCAGCTTTCCCCTATGCAAATGCTGCCTTTCTGATTTCTCACAGTTGCTTGATCTAAGGGGTGGATCTCCCTCGGGTCGAAGTTCTGCTCTTCTGCCTTTCTGCTGTTTGGGTGAGAGTTAATACACAGAAGTGAGCCTAGTTCCAGGCCCCAAGGATAACCTGGGCCACAGTCTCAGGAGTTCCACCAGTCTCTATTCAGCCAGTAATTCTAATCATATTTGTGGTTTTGAATTTGGTTCCACATTTTAACTCCCACTGTATGCAGGATCTCTAATTTTTATTCCTTTCTGAGTGGTTGGCACTGGTAGCTGGGCATCATCTTGTTCTTCTGGTCTCAGGGTTGTGAAGGCTGAGGTTCCCCTGGTCCATCAGACCCTTGGAGTAATTGTTTCAATATGACTTTGATTTTCTTCACTCTTTTTTGCTCCTGATGATAGGAGACCAATAGCTGTGTATTAGTGGGCTGCTTGAAAGCTTTTAAGACCCTAGTCGCTACTCACCAAAGTAAGATGTAGATCAAGATTTTTATATACTATGTTGTGGTGGCATAGTGCCTGAGGCATTTGACTGCTAACCAAAAGGCTGGCGGTTTAAACCCACCAGCCACTCTTTGGAAGGAAGATTGGGCAAAATACCTCTGTAAAGATACTGCCTCAGAAACCCAAGGAAGAGTTGCTGTGAGTCAGGATAGATTGGATGGTAGTGAGTTTGTTTTTTTGTTTTTATGTTGTATCAGTTAGCTCTTTGTGGCTGAGACCATAGGCCCAAGCCCACAGGCCTGTTGATTCACTCTCTCCAGGTGTTTGGCTATGGCTGAGAAGCTACTCCAACTTTGTCCCCTATTAGTTCTATAATGTATATGAATATTTTTGTAACACAAATAACATGTAATATCATCACCCAAATCATATCTATTAAAAAACCAAACTCACTGCCATCAAGTCAGATACAACTCATAGTGACCTCTCCGTGGGTTTCTGGGGCAGTATCACCATGGAAATAGAGTGCCCAATCTTCTTTCTGAGGAGTGGCTTATAGGTTTGAACCTCCAGCCTTCTGGTTAACAGTCAAATGCTTTAGTCACTATGCCACCAGAGCTCCCTGAGGTAATTAAATCTGTATGTCAACTTGGCTAGGCCTGCTTGAGTGACTGGGCAGCTGGTGGTAGTTATTCCCCATGATGAGACTGGCAATCAACTCCATGATTGGATCTACCACAAGTAGCTGAGTAGCTGCCTTTGGGATGTGGTCTGTTTCCTGTATATAAGGAGAAACCTTGGGGACAGTCTCTAGCTCATGGCATACTTGGACCCTGCCTGTGGCTGTGTCATTGTTTAGCAGCCTGCCATGCTCTGCTGACCTTGGGACTTACAATGGACTTGAATTAATGGCCTGCCGTGTGGCTTGGTAACATCTGGACTGTGCCATTTTATTTGTCGACCTTTGGCTTGTTAGCCTCAGCAGGCAGTAGCTGTCTGAGTGAAGAGATGGCTCTAGCTTCAGTGGGCCAGGAGCAAGAGGCAGAGCTGAAGCCCAAGGTCAAGGGGCTTTCCCCCAGCCCCTACAGGCTGAGACTTTGAACTCGGATTTCTAGTGTCCTGAACTGTAAGTGAATAAACTCCTGTTTTTAAAGGCTAATGAACACTTTCCTTGTTACCCTCCCGAGAGGGACTGGGTCTCCGGGAGCAAGGTAAGCACGGGCTTAGCACAGAGTAGCAGGCCGGAAGAGCAGGAGAAAGGGGTAAAACCCAGTCATTAGTGCTCAGAC
>NW_006921998.1:1505698-1507636 GCF_000298275.1 Orycteropus afer afer
GAGATGGATTGATACGGTGGCTGCGATGATGGGCTCAAGTATAGCAGGGATTGTGGGACTGGCGCGGGGTCGGGCAGTGTTTTGTTCTGCTTTGCATGGGGTCGCTATGAGTCAGAAACGACTCGACGGCACTTAACAACAACAACAACAACAATGATCAGGGGCATTTCCTCATGTGTGTGATAGCCCATGTAACTTCAGTGAAATGTCTGTTCATGTCCTTTGCCCATTTTTGAAGTGGATTATTTGTCTTCTTCATGTTGAGGTGGGTGTTGAAGTTTTCTATAAATTTTAGAGATAAGTCCCTTGTTGGACATGTCATAGCCATATATTTTTTCCTTGTCTGTAGGTTCTCTTTCCACTCTTTTGCAGAAGTCTTTTGATGAACATATTCTTAAAAGGTCCCACTCATCTACTTTCATTGCTTGTGAATTTTGGGTTATGCTTGACAGTCTATTTATGCCATAAATCAAGGCATCTAGGTTTGGCTCTTTTTCATCTTTGAGGAACTTTATGGTTTTGGGTTTTATATTTAGGCTTTTGATCCACCTTGAGTTCTTTTTTTGTATGGATTTATGGATCTTGTTTAATTTTTCTGTAAGTGGATGTCTAATTTTACCAGCACCATTTGTTAAAGACATTATCTCTCTCCCATTTGTCCCTTTGTTGAATATCACTTGTCCATAGATGGACCAATATGGCCTCAGTGATAGAAATGACACTGGAGATCACATGATAGAATTTTGCAAGAGCAACAACTTATTTATTGCAAATACCTTTTTTTAACAACACAAATGGTGACTTTACACGTGGACATCTCCAGACAGAGTACACAAGAATCAGATTGAGTACATATGTGAAAAGAAGCAAAGGAGAAGCTCATTGTCTTCAGCCAAATCAAGGCTAAGAGCTGATTGTGGAATAGACTATCAACTGCTCATATGTAAGTTCAAATTGAGCTGAAGACAATTAAAACAAGTTCACAAGAGCCAAAGGAGGATGTTAATTATATCCCTCCTGAATTTAGAGACCATCTAAAGAATAGATTTAATGCATTAAACACCAATGACCGAAACCAGAGGAGTTGTGGGATGACATCAAGAACATCATCCATGAAAAAGCAAATGATCATTAGATAGATAAGAAAGGAAGAAAAGACCAAAATGGATATCAGAACAGACACTGAAACTTGCCCTTGAATAACGAGTAGATAAAGCAAATGGAAGAATCAACAGGGTAAAAGAGCTGAACAGAACATTTAAAAGAGCAGCTCAAGAACACAAAGTCAGTTATTACAATGAAATGTGCAAATATCTGGAATTAGAAAATCAAAAGGGAAGAATATGCTTATCATTTCACAAGCTGAACAAACTGAGGAAAAAAAATTAAACCTCGAATTGCAATACTGAAAGATTCCATGGGCACTGTGTCAAATAATGCAGGATACATCAAAAGAAGATGGAAGGTATACACAGAGCCACCATAGCAAAAAGAATTGGTAGATGATCATCCACTTCAGGAGGTGGCATATGATCAAGAACCAATGGTACTAAAGGAAGAAATCAAAGCTACAAAGAAGGAGTTGGTGAAAAAGAAGGCTCCGGGAATTGACAGAATACCCATTGAGATGTTCCAACAAACAGATGCTGCTCTGGGGCCATCCACTCAGCTGTGCCAAGAGATTTGAAAAACAACTACCTGGTTAACTGACTGGAAGAGATCCATGTTTGTACCCATTTCAAAGAAAGGTGATAACATAGAATGTGAAAATTATCAAACAATATCATTAATATCACATGCAAGTAAAATCTTACTGAAGATAATTAAAAAATGGTTGCAGCAGGATATTGAAAGAGAACTTCCAGAAATGCAAGCTGGATTTAGAAGAGGATGTGGAACAAAGGATATCATAGCTGATGTCAGACGGATTTTGGCTGT
>NW_006921998.1:1508504-1513749 GCF_000298275.1 Orycteropus afer afer
GGCATTTGATTGTGTGGATCATGACAAATTATGGATAACATTGAGAAGAATGGGAATTCCCAAACACTTGATTGTACTCATGAGGAACCTGTACCTTGATCAGGAGGCTATCGTTCGAAAGGAACAAGGGGACACTACATGGTTTAAAATCAAGAAGGGAGTGCTTCAGGGTTGTACCCTTTCCCCACACTTATTCAATCTAATGCTAAGCAAATAATTCGAGAAGCTGGACTATATGAAGAAAAACGTGATATCAGGATTGGAGGAAGAATCATTAACAACCTGAGATATGCAGATGATACAACTTTGCTTGATGAAAGTGAAGATGGCTTGAAGCATTTATAGATGGAGATTACAGATGACAGTCTGCAGTATGGATTACACTTCAATAGGAGGAACACAAAAATCCTCACAACTGGTTCAATAAACAGCTTCATGGTGGATGGAGAAAAGATTGACGTTGTCAAAGATTTCATATTACTTGGTTCTACAATCAACACCAATGGAAGCAGCAGTCAGCCATCAGACGTCATATTGGGTTGGGCAAATCTACTTCAAAAGACCTTTTCCAAGTGCTGAAGAGCAAAGATATCTCCTTGTAGACTAAGATGTGCCTAACCCAAGCCATCTTATTTTCAGTCGCCTCATATGCATGTGAGAGCTGCACAATGAATAAGGAAGACTGAAGAAGAATTGATGCTTTTGAGCTGTGGTGTTGGCAAAGAAAGCTTAAAGTATCATGGACTGCTAAAAGAGCTAATAAATCTGTCCTGGAAGAAGTACAGCTGGAGTGCTTCTTGGAAACAAGAATGGCCAGACTTTGTCTCACCTACTTTGGTCATGTTTTCAGAAGGGACCATTCTCTGGAGAAGGATGTCATGCTTCATAAAGAGGAGAGTCAACAAAAGAGGGGAAATCCCGCAATGAGATGGATTGACATGGTGGCTGCAGTGATGGGCTCAGGTATAATAGGGATCATGAGGCTGGCACAGGACCAGGCAGTGTTTCATTCTATTGTACATAAACTCGCTATGAGTCGGAGATGACTTGATCTAACAACAACAACAACAACACAGATGAGTGGATCTATTTCTGGGTTCTCAATTCTGTTCCACTGCTCTATTTGCCTATCATTGTACCAATACCACACTGTTTTGACAACTGTTACTGTATAGTAGGTTTTGAGATCATGGAGTGTGAGACCTCCTACTTTGTTTTTGTTCTTCAGTGGTGCTTTACTTAACTGAGGTCTCTTTTCTTTCCATATAAAGTTAGTGACTGCCTTTTTTCATGTACGGAAAGAATGCTGAAGGAATCTGGATTGGGATTGCATTGAATGTATAGACTGCTTGGGTAGTATTGACATTTTCACAATATTCAGTCTTCCTATCCATGAACATAGGAGCTCTGGTAGTGTAGTGCCTAAGGCATTTGACTGTTAACCAGAAGGCTGGCGGTTCAAACCCACCAGCCACTCCTCTGAAGGAACATTGGGCAATATACTTTCATAGTGATATTGCCTCACAAACTCAAGGAGGGGTCACTATGAGTCAAGTCCAACTTGATGGCATGTAACAACAACAGCAATATCCATGAAAATGGCATGTTCTTCCATTTATGTAGATCTCTTATAGTAGTGTTTTGTAATTTTCTTTGTATAGATCTTTTGTGTCCCTGGTAAGGTTTATTCCTAAGTATTTTATCTTTTTTGGTAGCTATTGTAAATGGCTTTCTTCACCTTTTCAGAGATCTCTTTGTTATTGTGTTGTTGTTATTGTTGTTATGTGCCGTCGAGTCAGACCCGACTCATAGTGACCCTTCCCTGGGTTTCTGAGGCAGTATCACTATGGAAGTAGACTACTCTGTCTTCCTTCCAAGGAGTGGCTGGTGTGTTTGAACTGCCAGCCTTCTGGTGAGCAGTCACATGCTTTAGGCACTATGCTACTAGGGCTCCCCTTTGTTATTGTGTTGTTGTTGTTGTTATGTGCCGTCGAGTTGGCCCCGACTCATAGTGACCCCTCCTTGGGTTTCCAAGGCAGTATCACTACAGAAGTAGATTGCCCCATCTTCCTTCTGGGGAGTGGCTGGTAGGTTTGAACCGCCAGCCTTCTGGTTAGCAGTCAAGTGCCTTAGCCACCATGCTACCAGAGCTCCCTTTGTTATTGTAGAGGAATCCAATTGATTTTTGTATGTTGACTCTTTCTATTAGTTCCAGTAGTTTTCCTGCTAAGTCTCTCAGGTTTTCTATGAGTATGATCATGTCATCTGCAAATAGAGATGGCTTTATAACTTCTTTGTCAATTTGGATGCCTTTTATTTATCTTTCTTGCTTTAATCTCTGTCTACGACTTCCAATACAGTGTTAAATAGAAGTGGTGATAGAGGGCATACTTGTCTATTTGTTTGGTTCCTGTTCACAAGGGGAATGGTTTCAGTCTGCCTCCATTGAAAATAATGTTTGCTATAGCTTTTCCATTTATGCCCTTTATGATATTGACAAATATCCCTTCTTTTCACATTTTTCTGAGAGTTTTTATCAGGAATGTTGTTGGATTTTATCAAATGCCTTTTCTCCATTGATTGATATCATTTTGTGTCTTTTTTTCCCCCTTTGTTTTATTTATGTGATGGATTACATCAATTGTTTTTCTGATGTCAAATCATCTTTGCATACTTAGTATAAATTCCACTTGGTCATGGTGCTTTATTTTTTTGATATGGTGTTTGATTCTGTTGGCTAGGATTTTTTGAAGTTTTTTGTGTCTATATCATGAGGGATATTTGTGTATGGTTTTCCTTTCTAGTGGTGTCTTTGCCTGGTTTTGGTGTCAGGGTTAAGCTTAGTTTATAGAATGAATTTTGGAGTGTTCTTTCATTTTCTATGTTCTAGAATAGATTAAGTTGTATAGGTGTCAGCTTTTCTTTCTCTGAATGTTTGACAGAATTCTCCAGTCTTGCCATCTGGTTTTTTTTTTTTTTTTATGACCTGCTCAATTTCTTCTTTTGTTATGGGTCTGTTCAAGTATTCTATCTCACACTGTGTTAGTTTAGGTAAGTCTTGTGTTTCTAGAAATTTGTCTGTCTCTTCAAGGTTTTCAAGTTTGTTGGAGTACAATTCTTCATAACATTCAGTTATTATCTTTTTTCATTTCAGTTGATTCTGTTGTGATGTTGCTCATTTCATTTATTATTTGTGTTATTTACATCTTCTCTTTCTTTTTCTTTGTTACATTTGCCAGTGGTTTGTCAATTTTGTTAATCTTCTTGAAGAACCTACATCTAGTCTGGTTGATTTTCTCTATTTTTATTTTTTGTTTTGTTTTTTTGCTTCATTTTTTTCTGCTCTGATCTTTAGTGCTACCTTTCTTCTGGAGACTATAGGATTCTTTTGTTGCTCTTTTGTAATTGTTGGAGTTGTTTAGATGTTCCTTTTGATTCTGTCCTCTTTTTTGATGTGTGCATTTATTGCTATAAATTGATCTGTAAGTACTGCTTTTGCTCGGTGGGTCCCAAATGTTTTGGTATGTTGTGTTTTCATTTTCGTTTGTTTCTAGGCATATACATACATACATACATACATACATATATTATTTCACACTTTATTTCTTCTGTTACCTAGTAGTTATTGAGTAGTGTATTATTCAGTTTCCATGTATTTGATTATTTTCCCTTGGTCTTTCTATTGTTGATTTCTAATTTTATAGCACTGTATTCTGAGAAAATGTTTTATAGTATTTCAATATTTTTAAATTTATTGAGGCTTATTTTGTGGCCTAACATATGATCAGTTCTGGAGAATGATCTATGTGCACTGGAGAAGAGTGTGTATTGTGTTTTTATTGGGTAGAATGCTCTCAATGTATCTATGAGGTCAAGTTGGTTGATTGTTTTGTTGAATTTTTCTGTATCTTTGTTGAGTTTTTTTTCCTAGTTTTTCTATCCTTCATTGAAAGCAGTGTGTTAAAGTCTCCTACCACTATTGTGGGAGTGCTGGTGCCATAGTGCCTAAGGCATTTGACTGCTAACTAGAAGGTTGGTGGTTCAAACTCACCAGCCACTCCTCGGAAGAAAGGTTGGGTAATCTACTTCCATAGTAATATTACCTCAGAAACCCAAGGAGGGGTTGCTATGAGTCGGATATGACTACAATGCAGAGAGTTGTGTTTGTTCCATTACTACTATTGTAGAATTGTCTATTTTCCTTTGAATTCAGTTAATGTTTCCTTTATATATTTTGGACTTCTTCCATTGGGTGCATAGATATTTATTGTGGCAATGTTCTCTTGGTCAACTGACCCTTTTAACATCATATAATGCCCTTCTTTTTCCCATATGCTGTGTTTCACCTTAAAGTCTATTTTTATCAGAAATTTATATTGCAACTCCTGCTCTTTTTTAGTTGTCATTAGCTTGATGTATGTTTTCCATTGCTTGATATTTAGTTTATTTTTTATCTCTGTGCTTAAGGTGGATCCCTTGTATGCAATATGCAAGGGTATTGTTTTCTTATCAAATCTCTTTCTCTTGACTGGTCCATTTAATCCATTCACATTCAATGTGATTAAAGATGATAGATACAGATTTATTGCTGTTATTCTTTGTGTTTTTTGTTGGTTGGTGTTTTCTTTGTTCCAAATATTTTTCTGTGCTTCGTTCATTTTGTCATTGAGTACTTTTTCCCATTATTGTTGCTTTTGTGCTTACTAAGCCCTTGTGATTTTCTTCTTTCTTATTTTGGTTAGAAGGCTTGTTAATGTTCTTTGTGGTTACCCTGTAGTAAATTCTTATCTCCTTAAGTTTGCAACACTATGTTCTATACAGACACTATCCTGACTTCCTTAAAGAGGTCTTTTTGCAGCAGATTTGCCCAGTGCAACGCATCGTTTCATTTCTTAACTGCTGCATCCAAAGACATTGATTGTAGATCCAAGTAAAATGAAAACCTTGACAACTTCCATCCTTTCTTCTTTTATCATCATATTGTATATTTGTCCAGTTGTGAGGTGTAAACCATACTGAAGGCTGTAGTCTTTAATCTTCTATGAGAGGTCTCCAACAGCAAGGCAAGCTTGTCTGTCGGTTTGTCCTACTGTGGTGACATGTAGACTTGAGTTTTGAGGCTGAGCCTCTGGTGTTTAAAACCCAGTGAGATGCACCTGGTGCATAGGTAACAGCCCAGTTTATAGACTGAGACAGACTAGGAAGAAGGAAGAGGCCATCCACTTCTGAAAGAATTGGGCAGGCA
>NW_006921998.1:1516844-1562773 GCF_000298275.1 Orycteropus afer afer
ATGTTGTAAGAAGGGACCATTCCTTGGAGAAGGATGTCATGCTTGGTATGGTGGAGGGTCGACGAAAGAGGGGGAGGCCTTCAAGGAGATGGATTGATACAGTGGCTGCTATGATGGGCTCAAGTATAGCAGGGATTGTGGGGCTGGCACGGGATCGGGCGGTGTTTCGTTCTGCTTTGCATGGGGTCGCTATGAGTCGGAAACGACTCGATGGCACTTAACAACAACAACAATAATCCAATCCTGATGCTATGTTCTTCTTCATATATCCCAGCTTCTCATAATACTTGCTCAGTGTATACATTGGATAAGTATGGTAAAAGATACAACCCTTCCCTGATATTAAGCCATCCTGTACCCTGATACTACAGTATCCTGTATTTCTGTTTAAACAACTACCTCTTGGTCTACGTACATGTTCCACATAAGCACAAGTGAGTGCCCATTCTTTGCAGTGTTATTCATAATTTGTTATGATCCACACTATCAAATGCCTTTGCAAAGTCAATAAGACAGAGGTAAATGTCTTTCTGGTATTCTTTGATTTCTGCCAAGGTCTATCTGATATCAGCAATTTTATCCCCCATCCTTTGTCCTCTTCTGAATTCAGCTTGAATTTCTGGCAGTCCTCTGTTGATGCACTGCTGCAACTGTTTTTTAGATTATTTTTGTCATAATTTTACTTGATTGTTATATTAATGATATCATTTTATAATTTCTGCATTATGTTGGAACAGCTTTCTTGGGAATCAGCAGGAATATGGATCTTTTCCAGTCATTTGGCCAGGTAGCTTTTTAACAATTTTTCTGGCATAAAGGAGTGAGTGCTTCCAGCATTACATCCATTTGTTGAAACATCTCAATTGGTATTTTGTCAGTTTGTGGAGCTTTGTTTTTTGCTGATGCCTTGAGTACATCTTACACTTCTTTCTTCAGTACCATTGATTCTTGATCATATGCTACCTTTTGAAATAGTTGAACATGAAGAAATTATTTTTGGTACAGTGACTCTGTGTATTCCTTCCATCTTCTTTTAATGCTACCTGCTTTGTTCAATTTTTTGCCCATAAAATCCTTCAATATTTCAACTCAAGCCTTGATTTTTTTCTTCCATTCCATCAGTTTGAGAAATGCCAAGCATGTTCTTCCCTTTTGGTTTTCTAACTCCAAGTCTTTGTACATTCCTTTTTAATAGTTTACTTTGTCTTCTTGAGCTGCCCTTAGAAATTTTCTGTTGAGCTCTTGTATTTCATTATTTCTTCCATTTGTTTTAGCTACTCTCATTTCAAAAGCAAATGTCAGGGTCTCTTCTAACATCCATTTTGGTCTTTTCTATTTTTTTTTTTTTTTTTCTATTCTGTAATTTTAATGACTTTTTACTTTCTTCATATATGATGTCCTCTATGGCATCCCACAGTTTATCTGTTCTTCAGTCATTAGTGTTCAATGTTTCAAACCTGCTCTTGACATGGTCTCTCAATTTAGGTGGGATAGACTCAAGGTCATATTTGGCTCTTGTGGACTTAAATATTCTTCACCTTCAAATTGAACTTGTACATGAGAACTTGTGGTATTTTCCACAGTTGTCCCTTAGTCTTGTTCTGACTGAAGATACTGAGCTTCTCCATTATCTCTTTTCAAAAATGTATTTGATTTGATTCCTGTGTATTCCATCCAGCAAGGTCCATATATATATAATCACCTTTTATGTTGTTGAATAAAGGTATTTCCGATGAATACATCTTTGGTGTTATACAGTTTTTCATGCAATCTCTGGTATGATTTCTATCACCAATGCCATATTTTCCAATTACCAATCCTTCCTTTTTGTTTCCGACTTTAACAATCCAATCACCAGTAATTGTAATGCATCTTGATTGAATGTTTGATAAATGTCAGACTGTAGATGTTGGTAAAATATCTTCAATTTCTCTATCTTTGTAATTAGTGGTTGGTGCATAAATTAGAGTAATAGTCATATTAACTGGCCTTCCTTATAGGTGTATGGATAGAGTCCTATCACTGCCAGCATTGTATTTCAGGATTGATCTTGAAAAGTTCTTTTTGACAATGATTATGACACCATTCCTCTTCAATTTGTCATTCCCAGAAAGTAGACCATATAATTTTCTGATTTAAAATGGCCAATACTAGTCCATTTCAGCTCACTAATGCCTAGGATATCAATCTTCAAGCATTTCATTTCATTCTTGACAACTTCCAATTTTCTTTGATTCATATTTCATATATTCCATGTTCTGGTTATTAATGGGTATTTGTGGCTGCTTCTTCTCATTTTGAATTATGCCACATCAAAAAAAAAAAAAAAAAAAAAAAAAAAGGCCCCATAAGCTGTTTTCCACCTATGTCATTAAGCATGACTTTACTTTGAGGAGAAAGTTCTTCCATAGTCATATTTTGAGTGTCCTCCAAGGTGAGGTTGTCATCTCCCAGCACTGTATTAGACAATGTTCCATGACTGTGCAGAAGGTCTTAACTTACCTTTTTTTCCTTCCCAGGATATCACCGTATCTTTCTTCTCCATGTGTTTTAGTCTGGAAGCTCCACTGAAACTGTCCACCAGGGGCAATGCGGCTAGTATTTGAAATGCCAATGGCATAGCTTCCAGCATCACAGCAACACACAAACCACCAGAGTATGAAAAAATGATAGATAAGAAATGGGCCATAGAGTTAGGTATTAATTAAATTAAGGGTAATATGATTGTTGTTATTACTGTTATTCATATTAATAGGTAAAAAATGGAAATATTTTATTTGTATTGAGATAAAAGATAAGATATTCCCATTCACTATGTTTATGATCAAGTACCTGGGAATGACTGATGCTGAAGAATATATTTCAGGAGTAGAAGAACAAGTCACCTTGTAGCCATCAAGCCCTATTCAGGCCTCAGTATTCCATGAACTGCTCAGAGGAGGTAAATACAGTTAGCTACACAATATTTTTGTAACACAATATAACTACTCTTCTGAAAGGGAAGGATATTGATTTTTCACTGCCATAATAAAGTAACTTGTTGATGGTGTAAACTAGCTATAGTTGAGTTGATTCCACCTCATGGTGACCCCATGTGTGTTAGAGTAGAAATGTGCTCCATAAGCCCTTCAAATGGCTATGTTTTCTGAAATAGATCATTAGGCCTTTCTTTTGAGGCACCTCTCCTTGGACTCAGACCTCTGACTTTCCAGTTAGCAGCCAAGCACATTAACCATTTATGCCACCCAGCTGATATTAAAATTACATGTTCTAAACTTGGCTTTCCTGTTGATGAGTTACTATGCTTGGTAACTTTGCACATGTCACATAGACTTGCTGCTCTTAGTTTTTTCCTTTCCTTAATGTTGGATAAGGCTACTTGGACCACAAATTCTTGCCAGGTCTTAGCAAAAACATAACTATATTTATTAAGTAATGCCTATGTTCCAAACAGGAGCTCTGGTAGCCTAGTGGCTAAAGCACTTGACTACTAACCAGAAAGCTGGAGGTTCAAACCCACTAGCCACTCCTCGGAAGGAAAGGTTGGGCAATCCCACAGGAGCTCTGATTACACAGTGAGTAAGGCATTTGGCTGCTAACCAGGTCAGCAGTTCAAACCCACAACCTGCTCCTTGGGAGGAAATGGGGCAATCTACTGCTATAAAAATTTACAGCCTTGGAAACTCAATGGGGGATACTAATTTGGAATTGACTCAATAGCACTGAGGTTTTTTTTCTTTTGGGGGGGCGTTGCAAACTGTAGGCTCCTCACTTTGTTTGTCTTAGGTCCTTTAATCCTCACAATAGCCCTCTAATTAAATGCTATTTTTATTCTCCATTTATAATTGTGAAAAGGATGCTCCTAGAACTCATTTAATTTTCCATGTTTGGTGCAAATTGCTATACACTTCAGTACTAGCCTAAGGGTTGATGATTCAAACCTACCCAGATCCACTCTGGAAGACAGGCTTTGTGATCCTCCTAAGAAAACCCCATAGAGCATTTCTACTCTGACACATGTGGGTACCATGAGTCAGAATTGAATCCATGGCAACCAATACCAACAACAGCGCTAGTAAAAGAGTATGCATTAAAATTCAGATCTGACATCAAACAACAGCCTCTCAAATTCTGTAATGTGAGCCCACTGTGTAACAACTTGTTCTATATACAGTTAAGATGGAAATGTGTTGGAGGAGATGAAGATGGGATAGTGACAAAACTGTTGAACATTAAGAGAGTGTAAGACATTTGGGCAAGAGGAAAAAAGAATATGCTAATTGTCTTAATTTCTCATAATGAAATGACACAATGTTGGTGGTTTAATGAATAGAAATTTAATGTACCACAGTTCTGCAGGTTACGTGTCCAAATCAGGGTATCAGTCATGTCAATCCCTTCTGAGGGTTGTAAGAAATGAACTGCTCCATGTTAGTCTCCTAATTTCTAGTGGCTGCTGGCAATCCTTGGCATTCCTTTTCTGCTAGTAGATTGATGTATCTTCACATGGCAACTTCCCCATTGACTCTGTTTCCTTGTCTGTTCTCCCTTTTTGTAAAACATCACTTAGAAGTGATTAGGAATCATCCTACTATAGAATGACCTCCTTAACGGAAGGCAAAAGATAAAGCCAAGCAATATCCAAACACGCTTACATTCACAGCTATAGGTACTAGGACTTCAACAAACATTTATTGTGGATACATTCCAATCCACAGCACTGATATCAGAAGAACAAAGTAGTGGGAAAGTGAAGCAAAAGAAATAATTAATTCTAAATGACACACATTAAAAAACATATTAAGATTAAATATCTCAGGGAGAAATAAACAGCAAAATTTTGACAGTTTTATGAGTTTAAAATGAATTAGTGGGAATGTAACCAATGAGGTGACATTTACACTTTGGAGTTGTGGTGCTGAGGAAGAATGCTAAGAGTACCATGGACTTCTAAAAGGACTAACAGATCTGTCTGGAAAAAGTATAGCCAGAATGCTCGTTGGAAGCGAGAATTTGATCACGTTGTCAGAAGGAACCATTCCATGACAAAAGGATATCATGCTTGCTAAAGTGGAGGGTCAGTGAAAAAGGGGAAGGCCCTAAAGGAGATAGATTGACATAGTGGCTGTAACAAAAGGTTCAGGTATAGCAAAGATTTGGAGGCTGGCACAGGATTGGCAGTGTTTCATTCTGCTGTACATAGGGTCACTATGAGTCGAAGCTGACTGCATTGCACCTAACAACAACCAACACCAATGAGAGGAGGAAATCAAGTCTAAACAGTTCCTAGCCTTTTGGCTTGACTAAGTCTAGTAATATGCCTCTTGGATTTCCACAAAAGAGAAAACAAACAAATTGTCTTTGTTACTACGGAAGGAGAAGCAGAAAGCCCTCATACCTCCAGCAGGTCCTTCTGCTGGTTTGAAGCAGGATGACCCTCATCCTAGGGGGTCATAATATCAGGCAAAAATTACAAAGAAATGTTCCCTACTCTAAATGTCTCAAATATTTCTAAATTTCAAATCTTGATATACATTTTAGATAAAAATAAACTCCAATTTAAAGAGACAATTCATAACCACTATTGGGGAAAAAAAAAAAAAAAAAAAAAAAACAGTTTAAAGTGAATGCCAGCTCCATGACCAAAAAAGTATTTTCTCATATAAAAAGTCACATTAGTGCTGTAGTCCAGGGGTGGGCAAACTTTTTCTGGGAAGGGCCTGATAGTAAATATTTTAGCTTTGCAGGTCAAGAGGCAAAATCAAATATATTGCATAGGCAAATGTATATCAAAGAGAGACAACACATTTTCACAAATATTTTATTAATGTCATTCAAAATGTAATTAGAATAGTTGCAAAAAGCGCAAGGAGGCCACATGTTCTGACCTCCTCTAATCCCACAAGAGGAAGGCAGAATCACCATCAATAGCCCAAGGCCTATTACTGCCAGGCCAGACATGCTGCCTCCCTCCAGCCCTTTCACCAACTGTTTCTCCCAAAGCACCACCACCTCTCTCCTGGTTCGATAATTCGCTGCAGTGGCCACACAGAACTCACAGATTATGAGGTTTATTAGGGAAGCACCAGACTACAACTCAAGTTTAGGAAGAACGCTCAGTCTCTCTCCCAGCCCACCGTCCCTCAGCCAACAGTCTCTCACAGTCTCTCTCACAGCAGTGCATGTCCCTCGTTGTCTCACTCAGCAATGTGCATCTCTTGCGTCTCTTTTCCAGCAATGGGTGTCTCAGGAGCCCGTGTCTCTTTCAGCAGTACGTCTTCCTCAACCAGCAGTCAGAGAGAGTTCTGCCTCTAAGAGGCCTCCTTTTGAGTCCAGCAGAGTGGGCAAACTAGCCAATCATAGCATCAGAACTCTAAGCACCTGAGAGAGATTGGGAACCTCCCAGAACATTGTATTGTGCCACGCCCAGCAGAAATAACCCAGGTGGATAACATTTACAATCAGGAACTCCTCAGTTGCTCATTTCACCACTGAGTTCACAATGACTTATGGGTAGAAAAGCCATACTAAGTAATTTACTACACTGCAATAGTGATGACAATATTTTGCAATACTGATCTGCTAGGGAAAATTTTGAGGAGCCCTAGTGGCTGAGTGGTTAAGTGTTCTACTGCTCATCAAAAAATCAGCAGTTTGAACCCATCAGCCACTCTGTGAGAAAAAAATGCTTCCATAGAGATTACACCCCTGGAAACCAATGGGGCAGTTTCACTCTGTTCTACAGGGTCACTATGAATCAGAATTAACTCAGCAGCAATAGGTAAGGGTCTTAGTTTGGATTTGTGAAAATTTATAAGTTTTTTTTTGAGGTAACATTTCATTTCATTGGACATCAAAGTTATTTTTCTTTATCATACAATCAATTGCGAAGTTACACTTGTAAAAATAACTTTTAGCTCACTTTTGTACAAAAAATATGTGGGAGTCTGATTTGGCCTGCTGATCCGTGCTTTTGTCCGGATATGTGCTCATTCTATGTAGGGGGTCAGAGTCTATGTAGGGGGTCAGAGTTTCTTACGGGGCTGTGTTAAAATTCTAAGGGATGCTGTAAAGATAAGAAATTCACCACATAGCAGCTACTCTATGACAAGTAATGACTGTCTTCCTCTCTGCTCTCAACAGGCTCTCCAATTTCTTTAGTTCAGAAATGCAATGCTGCAGAAAGCATTTAAAGAAAATTTAAATTCATTTCATTTTAACATAAAGTAAATGAGTACAAGATATGCTGCATATCCATTTCTCACATGTAAGATATGCTTATCTGTTTTAACCAGATGGTCTTTGTGTGTAAAATGCAGATACTAGTGAACATTTATTATTTACTATTTATGGGCACTATTCCAACTGGTTTACTTTATTTTCTCATTTAATCTTCCTTGAAAATTATATTATTTTAGAGGTGAGAAAATTGAGGGACAGAGGAGTTGAGTAACTTGCCCATATTATTTTACAGATAAGGAAAATGAATCGCAAAAGGTTAAGTAATCTGCCCAAGGTCACTCAGCTAGGGAAGAGTAGAGCAAGTGTCCTAACTGGGGCAGCCAGGATCCAAAGCACTAGGTCTCTCATTAATATAGAAATCATAGGTACGTAATGATAATAAAATGAAAGCTATCTATATGAATAAATGTGTACAAATGTTCTTATTTGCATTATGAATTGTGTTTTTAATTAGACATGTTGTTGTTGTTGTTATATGCCATTGAGTCGGACCCGACTCATAGCGACCCCTCCTTGGGTTTCCAAGGCAGTATCACTACGGAAGTAGATTGCCCCATCTTCCTTCCGAGGAGTGGCTGGTGAGATTGAACTGCCAGCCTTCTGGTTAGCAGTCAAGTGCCTTAGGCACTATGTTACCAGAGATGAGGAAATGCAAAAATAATAATACACAAGCATCAAGTCAGAAATCACTGGGGTGAATATAACCAGACTTGCGCCAATATTTTTTATCCCTTCCTTGTCTATTAATCGGATTATTTCATTTTTCTCTCATCTCTTCTTGAGATAAATTCTCCTTAGTTACATAAAACAAAAGCACTATTTTCCCACCAATATAACATGGGAATGCTATGCTGCTTATTTTTTTTTTTGGGGGGGACCTATGAGACTTGAATGAAAATCAAGTCTATGTAAATTTGAGAATGTCATCAATCAAAAAGAATTTATAAACATAAACCAACAAGTTTAACTTTTCAGTAAACATCATACCTGATAACACAGAAATATTATTTTAGTTCTTAGTAACTTCAATAATATATTGTGTTTTTAGAAGACTCAACTCTTAAACCTATGTGTTATTTATTATGTGATAAAATAAATGAAAATTATTCTCATGTGATTTCCCAAATAATGTAATAAAAGTTCATAAAAAATAAAAAAAATAGTTCTACTGGCATTCAAAAATTTATAAACATAAAGTAATCTTCTAAATTTGTTCCTTCCAATTGCATTATTTTGTGATTAAAAGAGATACCATAGTTGTAAATCTGTCTAAGCTCTAAGTCATGACTACTTTTCTTATTTGTGTGTGTGTGTGTGCATAGTCCACTTGCACTTTCCTTTTTGTTTGTTTTTACTTTTGGGGACAAGAACTTAATACTTTCATTTATCTCCATTAATCTATCATCTGTGAAAAAAAAAATGGATTATATATTACCCTTAGTCAAATTTTGTGTGATGATTAAATAATACATACAAGTGCTTAAGGTGCAACTATTGATTTTTCTCCACTGAATCGAAGAAGAGTGAAAAAAATCAAAGACTTAAGGAAACAATTAGTGTAAAGGACTAATGGGCCATGTGAATCTCAGCCTTCTTTACCCTGAGACCAGAAGAGCTAGATTATGCCTGGCTACGACTGCTGACCATTCATGCTAAAAGGGATCATAATAAGAGGTCTTGGATAGAATGGGGAAAATTGTGGACAAAACTCAAAATCACACACACACAAAAGACTAGGCTTACTGGTCTGATAGAGATTGGAAGAATCCCTGAGACTATGGCTCCTAGACATCCTTCATACCTGGAACTGAACTCACACTCGAGGCTCGATTTTCAGCCTAATAATAGACAGGCCTATAAGGTGAAGAATTAGAAGAATAATACCCAGAAGATATGCACTCCTTAGGACAAGCAACCATACAAAATCAAAAGGGCAGCATTTGCCGAGCAATAAATCTCAGAAGACAATAAGAGTTAGGAATGAATGTTGTTGTTGTTATTGTTGTTGTTACGTGCCGTCGAGTCGGACCCAACTCACAGTGACCCCTCCTTGGGTTTCCAAGGCAGTATCACTACAGAAGTAGATTGCTCCATCTTCCTTCCGAGGAGTGGCTGGTAGGAATGAAAGAAGGATGGAAATGGTAGACATAGGGAAGAAGTTAGAAGAGTGTTGTTACATTGTGGGGATGAAATCAACATCACACACACACACACACACACACACAAATTGAATGGAAATCCAATTTGCTCTGTAAACTTCTACCCAATTCACACACACACACATACACAGAAAAGGACATGGTACTTGGAAACTTCTGGTTCTGGAAGAAGATTGTGTAGTTTACATTAATCTGCTTCTCTCATCCAAATTAAAGATTACAGTTAGCAATATGGATTAGACTTCAACATAAAGAAAACAAGAATCCTTACAAGTAGACCAATAAACAGCATTGTTATAAACAGAGAAAAGATTGATGTTCTCCAAGATTTCATATTACTTGGTTCCACAATCAACACCAATGAAAGCAGCATTCAGGAAATCAGATGATGTATTGCACTGGGCAAATCTGGTACAAAAGACCTCTTTAAAGTGCTAAAGAGCAAAGATGTCTCTTTGCTTGTGTTAGGTGTGCCTAACCCAAGCATGGTATTTTCAATCACCTCATATCCATGTGAAAACTGGACAATCAATAAGGAAGACCAAAGAAGAGTTGATGCTTTTGAGTTGTGTGTAGGTGAAGAAGACTGAAATTACCATAGACTGCCAGAAGAATGAGCAAATCTGTCTTGGAAGAAATGCAGCCAGAAAGCTCCTTGGAAGCAAGAATGGCCAGACTTTGTCTCACCTACTTTGGTCATGTTGTCAGAAAGGACCATTCCCTGGAGAATGATATGCTTGGTAAAATGGAAGGTCAGCAAAAAAGGGGAAGGACCTCAATGAAATGGATTTATACAGTGGCTGCAGAGATGGACTCAGGTATGGCAAGGATTGTGAGGTTGTTATACAAAGGATCCCTATGAAGCAGAGCTGCCTTGACAGCACCTAAAAACAAAAACAACCATCCAAACACAACTAAACACCCTGGAAATAATTCAATAGACCATGATAAAAGCAATTGGAAAACTGGAAAGAAGAAGGTAGATTGCCTAGGGACCTTAGAACCTGAAGAATGACAGGTTGAGTTCTCCTGGTTTTCTTTCTATCTCCCTGTAAGTTGGAAGGTACTCAAAATACAATGTGGAAGGGCTTCAAAGTAGAGTTAACCTTAATCACATGGGTGGCATAAAGCTTTCAGGACCTCCATCTGGTAATGTAGCAAAATGGGAAGAAACAGCTGCAAACATCCATTAATAATCAGAATATGGAATGTACAAAGCATGAATTTAAGGAAATAGGATGTTGTCAAAAATGAAATGGAGTGCATAAAGGTTGATATTCTAGGCATTAGTAAGCTTACATGGACTGGTTTTGGCCATTTTGAATCAGAAAGCCATATGATCTACCATGCCAGGAATGACAAACTAAAGAGGAATGGTGTGGCATTCATTGTCACAAGCAATGTTTTAAGATCTATTCTGAAGTACACTGCTGTCAGTGATAGAATAATATCTATATGCCTACAAGGAAGACCAGTTAATACTACTATTATTAAAATTTATGCACCAACCACTGAAACCAAAGATGAAGAAATGGAAGATTTTTACCAATTTCTACAGTCTGAAATAGACCAAGCATGCAATCAAGATGTATTGATTATCACTGGTGATTGGAATTCAAAAGTTGGAGACAGAATTCAGTGTTGTCGAGTAGATTTTGACTTATAGCGACCCCTCTTTGGGTTTTCAAGGCCGTATCACTATGGAAGTAGATTGCCCCATCTCCCTTCTAAGGGAAGAATTACTGGTAGTTGGAAAATATGGCTTTGGTGATAGAAATGATGCTGGAGATTGCATGACAGAATTTTGCAAGACCAATGACTTATTTGTTGCAAATACCTTTTTCCAACAGCATAAAGAGAGGCTATATATGTGGACCTCACCAGATGGAATACATATGAATTAGATTGACTACATCTGTGGAAAGAAGCTCAATATCTTTAGCCAAAACAAGACCAGGAGCTGACTGTAGAACAGACCACCAATTGCTCATATGCAAGTTCAAGCTGATGCTGAAGAAAATTAAAACAAGTCCACAAGAGCCAGCATATGATCTTGATTATATCCCACCTGAGTTTAGAGATCATTTAAAGAATAGATTTGATGCATTGAACAAGAATGACTAGAAAATCAGACAAATTGTGGAATCTCATGAAGAATACCATACACAAGGAAGCAAAAGGTCATTAAAAAGACAGGGAAGGAAGAAAAGACCAAAATGGATGTCAGAAGAGACTCTGAAACTTGCTTTAGAATGGACAGTAGCTAGAGCAAATGGAAGAAATGACAAGATAAAAGAGCTGAACAGAAGATTTCAAAGATAAGCTAAAGAAGACAAAGTCAATTCTTACAATGAAATGTGTGAACACCTAGAGTTAGAAAATCAAAAGGGAAGCACACGCTCAGAATTTCTCAAGCTGAAACAACTGAAGAAAAAATTCAAGCTTCGAGGTGCAATATTGAAAGATTCTATGAGTGACGTATCAGCTGTTACAGGAGCATCAAAAGAAGATGGAAGAAATATAGAGTCACTGTACCCAAAATAATAGGAACTGATGATATTGATGTAAGAAGTTGAAGCTGCACTAAAGGAATTGGCAAAAACAAGACTCCAGGAATTGAGGGAATACCCATTGAGATGTTTCAACAAACAGATGACTCACTGGAAGCACCTAGTCTATGCCAAGAAATTTCGAAGACAGCTACCTGGCCAACTGACTGGAAGGAATCCATATTTGTACCCATTCCAAAGAAAGGTCATACAACAGAATATGGAAATTATTGAACAATATCATTATTATTACACACAAGTAGAATTTTGCTAAAGGTAATACAAAAACAGTTACAGCAATATATCAACAGTGAGCTGCCAGAAACGCAAGCTGGATTCATAAGAGGAGGCAGAATGAGGGATATCATTGCTGATGTCACAAGGATCTTGGCTGAAAGCAAAGAATGACAGAAAGATGTTTACTTGTCTTTTATTGACTACGCAAAAGCATTTGACTGTGTGGCTTATAACAAATTATGTATAATATTGAGAATAATGGGAATTCTAGAACACTTACTTGTGCTCATGAGGAACCTGCACATACACCAAGAGGCTGTCTTTCAAATAGAACAAGGGGATACTGCATGGTTTAAAATCAAGAAGGGAGTGTGTCAGGGTTGTATCCTTTCACCATAGTTACGCAACCTGTATTCTGTGTAAATAATCTGAGAAGCTGGACTATATGAAGCAGAACATGGCATCAGGACTAGAGGAAGACTCATTAACAACCTGTGATATGCAGATGGCATGACCTTGCTTGCTGAAAGCAAAGATGACTTGAAGCACTTACTAATGAATGTCAAAATTATAGTCTGCAGTATGGATTATACCTCAACCTAGAGAATACAAAATCCTCACAACTGGACCAATAAGCAATATCATGATAAATGGAGCAAAGATTGAAGTTGTCAAAGATTTCATATTACTTGGATCTACAAACAACACCCATGGAAGAAGCAGTCAAGAATCAGACATTGTATTGTGCTGGGCAAATTTGCTGCAGAAGATCTCTTTAAAGTGCTGAAGAGCAAAGCTATCACCTTGAACACTAAGGTGGGCCTAACACAAGCCATGGTATTTTCAATCACCTTTTATGCATGTGAAAGGTAGACAATGAATAAGGAAGACTGAAAAAGAGTGGATACTTTTGTGGTGTTGACAAAGAATACTGAAAAGTACCATGGACTGCCCGAAGAATGAATAAATCTGTCCTGGGTGAAGTGCAGCTGGAATGGTCCTTGGAAGCTAAAATGACCAGACTTTTTTTCACCTACTGTGGTCATGTTGTTAGAAGGGAACATTCCCTGGAGAAGGATATCATGCTTGGTCAAGTAGAGGATCAGTGAAAAAGAGGAAGGCCCTCAATGAAATGGATTGACACAGTGACTGCAATGATGGGCTCAGGTATAGCAAGGATTGTGAGGCTGTCACAGGACGGAGCAGTGTTTTGTTCTATTTTATATAGGACCACTGTGAGTCAGAGCTTACCTGATGGCACCCAACAACAACAATGTAACTTGGACTGGGCTTTTGAGAAAGGAGAAATCCAAGAGAAATCTGAGGGGAAGCCGCAGCACACCAGGACATCGGCATGCAAATTGATCCACAAGCAATGGAGTTCAGTGTCTCTCTACTCTCCATTCAGTGGCATAAAAAGACTCAAGCCCGGATTCCACTGAGTCTCAACCCCATGCCCCTCAGCAGAAGATTATCAGGACATTCCTTCTGCTCTTGAAGGTGACAGCAGCAGGATTCCACTGACACTCACTAAGATCAGAAGAGTGAGACAGACCAGATTTGCACTGCGTGAGCTCAGCAAACTAAACTGTTGTTGGAACTAAAGCCCACAAAAGTGGTCCAGAAGCTGCAAACTAAATTTAATAAAGGGGATTATGGGCTAAAATAAACTAAAATAGCATCAAAAATCTCCTAACATAAAAAACAAATATGGCCAGGACAAATTTAAAAATTGATCCCCATGTGGTTGTTGGTAGGTGCCGCTGAGTCATCTCCGACACATAGTGGCCTTGTGTGCAGCAGAACAAAACACTTCCTGGTCCTGTGCCAGCGTCATAATCCTTGCCATACCTGAACCCACCATTGCAGCCATTGTGTCAATTCATCTTGTTGAGGGCCTTCTCCTTTTTCGTTGATCCTCCACTTTACCAAGCATGACATCCTTCTCCAGTGAATGGTTCCTTCTGACAGCATGACCAAAGTAGATGAGATGAAGTCTGGCCATTCTCACTTCCAAGGAGCATTCTGGTTACACTTCTTCCAGACAGATTTGTTAGTCCTTTTAGCAGTCCATGGTAGTCTTAGCATTCTTCTCCAACTCCACAACTCCAAAGCATCAACTCTTCTTTAGTCTTCCTTATTCACTGTCTGGCTCTCACATGCATATGAGGCAATAGAAAATACCATGGCTTGGGTGAGGCACACCTTAGTCTTCAAGGAGACATCTTTGCTCTTCAGCACATGGAAGAGGTCTTTTGCAGCAGGATTTTCCCCATGCAATATGATGTCTGATGTCTTGACTGCTGCTTCCATTGGTGTTGATTGTAGAACCAGGTAATATGAAGTCCTTGACAACTTCAATCTTTTCTCCATCCATTGTGAAGCTATTTATTGTACGAGTTGTGAGGATTTTTGTTTTCTTTATATTAAGTGTAATCCATACGGTAGACTGTAGTCTTTAATCTTCATCAGTAAGTGCTTCAAGTCATCCTCACTTTCAGCAAGCAAAGTTGTGTCATTTACATATCACAGGTTGTTAGTGAGTCTTCCTCCAGTCCTATTGCCATGTTCTTCTTCATATAATCCAACTTCTTGGATTATTTGCTCTGCATACAAATTGAATAAATATGGTGAAAGGATACAAACCTGACTACTCCTTCTTGATTTTAAACCATGCACTGTCCCCTTGTTCTGGTCAAACAACAGCCTCTTGATCTATGTACAGGTTCCTCATGAGTACAATCAAGTGGTCTGGAATTCCCATTCTTCTCAATGTTATCCATAATTTGTTATGATCCACACAATCAAATGTTTTTGCAAAGTCAATAAAACATAAATAAACATCTTTCTGGTATTTGATCCCCATACCAAGAACAATTTGAAGGAGAAATGACAATTAATCAACACTGATTCCAAGATGAATCAGATATTGGGAGGAAGAATTAAGAAGTTCTCAAGTGAAAGCAAACTAAGATAAATTCATCAGTATATTTATCCTAAAAAAAAAAAAAAAAAGTTAAAGGAACATATCTCAGTAGAAAGGCAGTAATAAAAGGAGGGATTTTGAAATATCAGGAAGAAGGAGGAAAAAACAGAAACCAATGGGAAGAAAAAAGTATGAGCAAATACATTGCCCTTCCTTTTCAGTTTCTAAAAAATGTTTGGTTGCTGAGGCAAAAAATATAAGGACCATCTGATGCAATTTCAGCCTATGGAGAGGAAACATTGAAGATAATTACATTCTAAACAGGAGAAGATAACAGAGCAGAAAGGTAAGTTGGTTTCTATACCTCACACAAACTAGTAAAATTTTAAAAAATAAATGCAGATAAGTTATGTGTATACCTAGTAATAATTAGAATGACTACTCTTGCCTGCTAACCAGATGGCTGGTGGTTCAAACCCACCAGCCACTCCTCAGAAGGAAGGTTGGGCAATCCTACTTCCATAGTGATACTGTCTCGGAAACCCAAGGAGGGGTCGCTATGAGTTGGGTTTGACTCGATGGCACATAACAACAACAACAACAGAATGACTACTAATAAGAGATACAGTCAATAAAGAGATACACTCAAAAACTCTATAGATAAATTGATTTCTAAAAAATGTCCACATAATTCACAGGAAGGAAGGAAAAAGAAAATATGGTGAAATGTAAACTTCAGAGAATAACCAGAAACAAAAAAATAAAATGGGAGACCCACACCCTAACACATCAAAATTACACTAAATTTAAATATCATTAATATCACACACACCAAAATTACACTAAATGTAAATATAAACAATATCACACACAAAATTTTTCTGAAAATAATTAAAAAATGGCTGCAGCAGTACATTGACAGGAAACTACCAGAAATTTAAGCCACATTCAGAAGAGGAAGTGGAATGAGGGATATCATTGCTGATTTCAGATGGATCTTGGCTGAAGGCAGAAAATACCAGAAAGATGTTTACTTGTTTTTTTATTGACTATACAAAGGCACTTGACTGTGTAGATCATAACAAATTATGGATAACATTGTGAGAAATGGGAATTCCAGAATGCTTAATTAAGCTCATTTACATAGACTAAGAGACAGTCATTCAAAGACAACAAGGGGATACTACTTGAATTAAAATCAGCAAAGTTGTATATACTCTTTCACCATACTTATTCATTCTGTATGTTGAGCAAGTAATCTGAGAAGCTGGACTATATGAAGAAGAACATGGCATCAGGATTGGAGGAAGGCTAACAACCTGCAGTGTGCAAATGATACAACATTGCTTGCTTAAAATGAAGAAGACTTGAAACACATACTGATGGAGATCACAGACTACAACCTTCAGTGTGGAATACACCTCAACGTAAAGAAAACAAAAACCCACAACTGGACCAATAAACAGCATTTAGCCACAAGGCTGTTGGCTCAAAGCTACCAGCCACTCCTCAGAAGGAATATTGGACAACCTACTTCCATAAAGAGATACTGCCTTGGAAACCCAAGGAGGGGTTACTATGAGTCGGAAATGACTCGATGGCAGTGAGTTTTTTTCATGATAAATGGAAAAAAGATTGATGTTATCAGGGATTTCATTTTATTTGGATCCATAATCAGCACCCATGGAAGCAGCAGTCAAAGATTCAAAGGATATATTTCACTGAGCAAATCTGCTGCAAAAGATTTAATGAAAGTGTTAAAGAACAAAGAGGTTACCTTGAAAATTAAGGTGTGCCTGACCCATATTGTGGTAATTTCAATCACCTCACATACATGTGAAACCTAGACATTGAATAAGGAAGAATTGATGCATTTGAATTAAGATGTTAGCAAAGAATATTGAATATACCATGGACTGCCAGGAGAACAATCAAATCTGTCTTGGAAGAAGTACAGCCAAAATACTCCTTAGAAGCAAGATGGTGAGACTTTGTCTTTTGTGGTTTGGGCATGTTAAGGAATAGCCAAGTCCTCAGAGAAGAATATCATGCTTGTTAAAGTAGATGGTGAATGAAAAAGAAAAAGACCCTCTGTGTGCTGCTTTGGCCCAGTGGCTGCAGAAATGAGCTCAAACATAGCAATGATAGACATGCTGGTGCAGGACCGGGCAGTGTTTCATTTGGTTGAACATAGAGTATGAGTTGGAACAGATTCAATGGCATCTAACAACAAAAACAAGAACAACAACTCAACAACTGAAAGACCAACAACCCAATTGAAAAACGGGCAAAGGATATGAATGGGCACTTCACACAGGGGCCATTCAAGCGGCTAACAAACACATGAAAAGGTGTCAGTGATAATTAGTCATTAAACCAAACCAAACCAAAAAAATATGACCCTCACTGCCACTGAGTTGATTCCAACTCATAGGGACCCTTTAGGACAGAGTAGAACTGCTCCATTGGGTATCCAATGCTGTAAATCTTTGCAGAAGCAAACTGCCTCATTTTTCTTCTGTGGAGTGGCTGGTGGGTTCAATGGCTGACCTTTTGGTCATTATTCATTACTCACAGGGAAAAAAAGACAAACCCAAACTTACTGCCATCAAGTCAGTTCTGACCCATAGTGAGCCCCACTGGATTTCTCAGGCTGCAAATCTTTATGGAAGTACAATGTCCCATCTTCCTTCCATGGAGTGAATGGTGGGTTTGAACCACTGACCTTCTGGTTAGCACCCAAATGCCTTATCCACTACACCACCAGAGCTCCTTCAATAGTCATTGTTGTTGTTGTTGTTGTTATATGCCGTTGAGTTGAACCCAACTCATAGCAATCCCTCCTTTGGTTTCCAAGGCACTATCACTATGGAAGTAGATTGCCCCACCTTCCTTCCAAGGAGTGGCTGGTGGGTTTGAACCACCAGCCTTCTGGTTAGCAGTTAAGTGCCTTAGGCACTATGCTACCAGAGCTCTTGTCAATAGTCATTAGAGGGATGCCAATCAAAACCATAAGATATAGCATCTCACTCCTGCTAAAGTGGCACTGATATTAAAAAAGAAAAACACAAACAAACAAACAAACCAAATAACAGCAAAAAAAGAAAAAAAGAAAGAGCAAATAAATTCTGCAAGGATGTAAAGATGTGGGGAAATTAGAAAACTTACTTATTTCTTGTGGGCATAGTAAATGTTTAAAAAAAACCCAACCAACCAACCAAACAAACAAACAAACAAAAAGAACAAAAACACTATAAGAAACTTTATCGAGCTTCCTCACAAACCTAGAAATATAACTAACTTATGATCCAGGAAATCCATTTCTAGATATATACCTTACAGAGCTAATAGAGAAGATATGACAAGACACAGTTCTTTGCAGTAGTATCCACAATAGAAAATGATGGAAATAAGTACTCATCAACAGATGGATAGATAAACAAAATACAGTGCATACATAGAATGGAATACTCAGCAGCCACAAAGAATTACAAGTCTTCAAAACATCTTTTAACATACATGAATCTGGAAGCAATTCTGTCAAGTGAAATAAGTTAAACACAAAAGGACAAAGATTATATGATCTCACTTTTATAAAATGACAAGAGTAGGTATATATAGAGAGACCAATGTTCACTAGTGGTAACCAGGTATGGGTGGGCAGGGAAGAGAAGATCATTCTCTTGGTAATATTGTTGCTGTTGTTAGGTACCGTCGAGTCGTTTCCGACTCATAGTGACCCCATGCACAGCAGAACGAAATACCGCCCGATCCCGCGCCAGCCCCACAATCCCTGCTATACTTGAGCCCATCATCGCAGCCACTGTGTCAATCCATCTTGTTGAAGGCCTTCCCCTCTTTCGTCGACCCTCCACCCTACCAAGCATGACATCCTTCTCCAGGGAATGGTCCCTTCTGACAACATGACCAAAATAAGTGTGACGAAGTCTGGCCATTCTTGCTTCCAAGGAGCATTTTGGGTGCACTTCCTCCAGGACAGATCTGTTAGTTCTTTTAGCAGTCCATGGTACTTTCAGCATTCTTCACCAGTGCCACAACTCAAAAGCATCAACTCTTCTTTGGTTTTCCTTATTCACTGTACAGCTCTCACATGCATATGAGGCAATTGGAAATATCATGGCTTGTGTCAGGCACACCTTAGTCCGCAAGGAGACATCTTTGCTCCTCAGCATTTGAAAGAGTTCCTTCGCGGTTGTCCTTCCCAAAGCTACACGTCTTGTAATGTCCTGTCTGCTGCTTCTATTGGCATCGATTGTAGAACCAAGCAACGTGAAATCTTTGAAAACCTCAATCTTCTCTCCATTTATTGTGATGCTGATCATTAGTCCAGTTGTGAGGATTTTTGTTTTCCTTATATTGAGACGTAATCCATACTGCAGACTGTATTCTTCAACCTTCATCAGTAAGTGCGTCAAGTCATCCTGACTTTCAGCAAGCAAAGTTGTATCATCTGCTTATCTCAGGTTGTTAATGATTCTACCTCCAATCCTGATGCCACGCTTTTCTTCATGTAGTCCAGCTTCTTGGATTATTTGCTCAGCATATAGATTAAATAAGTGTAGGGAAAGGACCAACCTTGATGCACTCCCTTCTTGATTTAAAACCATGTAGTGTCCCCTTGTTCTGTTCGAACGACAGCCTCCTGGTCAAGGTACAGGTTCCTCATGAGTACAATCAAGCTTTTGGGAATTCCTGTTCTTCTCAATGTTATCCATAATTTGTCATGATCCACACAATCAAATGCCTTTGCATAGTCAATAAGACACAAGTAGACACCTTTCTGGTATTCTTTGTCTTGAGCCAAGATCCATCTGACAGTAGCTATGATATCCCTTGTTCCACGTCCTCTTCTGAATCCAGCTTGCACCTCTGGAAGCTCTCTGTCAATATACTGCTGCAACTGTTTTTGAATTATCTTCAGTAAGATCTTACTTGTGTGCGATATTAATATTGTTCTATATTTTCCGCATTCTGTGGGAATGGGTACAAATATGGATTTCTTCCAGTCAGTTGGCCCAGTAGCTGTCTTCCAAATCTCTTGGCATAACCGAGTGAATGCCTCCAGTGGGGTATCTGCTTGTTGAAATATCTCAATGGGTATTCCGTCAATTCCCAGAGCCTTGTTCTTCACCAAGTCTTTCATTTCAGCTTTGACTTCCTACTTCAGTACCATTGGTTATAGAGCATATGCCACTTCCTGAAATGGATGAAGATCAATTCTTTTTGGTACTGTGACCCTGTGTATTCCTGCCATTTTCCCTTGATATTTCCTGCATCATTCAATATTTTGCCCATTGAATCTCTCAATATTGCAACTCGAGGCTTAAATATTTTCTTCAATTCTTTCAGCTTGAGAAATGCCAAGAGTGTTCTCATCTTTGGGCTTTCAAACTCCAGTTCTTTGCACATTTCATTATAGTATATAATAATATACTTGATAATAGACATGTATTATTTCTGGTGATGGGAAGCATAACCCCAATATAGGTGAAGTGTACACAGACTCACCAAAGTAAACAATGTCACTAAGATGTACACAAGAAAAAAGAAACTTTTGATCATTTCTATGACATGCATAATTTTATAACAACAGTGATGACAACCAAAAATATATGTGTGGCTATATATGTGTGTATGTGTGCATATATGTTGTTGTTGTTAGGTGCCATTGAGTCAACTTTGACTCACAGTGATCTTATGTACGACAGAAAAAACACACCTAGTTGTGCACCATCCTCATAATCCTTCTGTACCTGAGCCCACTGGAGCAGCCACCATGTCAATTCATTTCATTGAATGTCTTTCCCTTTTTTGTTGACCCTCCACTTTACCAAGCATGAAATCCTTCTCCAGGGAATGGTCCCTTCTGATAACATGACCAAAGTAGGTGAGATGAAGTCTGGCCATTCTTACTTCCAAGGAGCACTCTGACTATACTTCTTCCAGGACAGATTTGTTTGTTCTTCTTCAGCAACACCACAGCTCAAAATCATCACCTCTTCTTCCGTCTTCCTTATTCATTGTTTAGCTTTCACATAGATATGAGGTGATTAAAAATACCTTGCCTTGGGTTAGGCACAACTTAGTCTTTAAAGAGACATCTTTGCTCTTCAGCACTTTAAAGAGGTCATTTGCAGCAGATTTGTGCAGTACCATACGTCATCTGATTTCTTGACTGTTGCTTCCATTGTTGTTGATTGTGGAGTCAAGTAAGGTGAAATCTTTGGCAACTTCAATCTTTTCTCCACTTATTATGATGCTGCTTATTGGTCCAGTTGTGAGGATTTTTTTCTTTGAGATATATTCCATACTGAAGACTATAGTCTTTAATCTTCTTCAATAAGTGCTTCAAGTCATCTTTACTTTCTGCAAGCAAGGTTGTGTCATGTTCATATCGCAGATTGTTAATGAGTCTTCCTCCAATCCTGATGCCACACTCTTCTTCATATCGTCCAGTTTCTCAGATTATTTGAGCAGCATACAGATTTACTAAGTGTTGTGAAAGGATACAACCCTGACATACTCCCTTTCTAATTATAAACCATGCAGTATTCCCTTGTTTGTTCACACAACAGTCTCCTGGTCTGTGTAAGTTCTTCAGGAACACTATCAATTGTTTTGGAATTCCCATTCTTCTCAATGTTATCTATAATTTGTTATGAGGCACACAGTTGAATGCTTTTGCATAGTCAATAAAATACAAGTAAACATCTTTCTGGTAGTCTTTGCTTTCAGCCAAGATCCATCTGACATCAGTAATGATGTCCCTCATTCCACTTCCTCTTCTTAATCTAGCTTGGATTTCTGGCAGTTCCCTGTCAACATACTGCTGCAATGGTTTTTGAATTGTCTTCATCAAAATTCTACTTGTGTGTGATATCAATGGTATTGTCTGATAATTTCCACATTCTGTTGGATCACCTTTCTTTGGAGTGGGTACAAAAATAGATCTCTTTCCATCAGTTGCCCAGGTAGCTGTCTTCTAAATTTCTTGTCATGGATGAGTAAGTACTTTGAATGTGGCATCTGATTGTTGAAACATCTCAATGAGTATTCTGTCAATTCCTGGAGGCTTTTTTTTTTTTTCCCCAGATTCCTTCAGTGCAACTTGGACTTCCTCCTTCAATACCATTAGTATGCCACCTCCTGAAATAGCTGAATATCAACTAATTCTTTTTAGTACAGTGACTCTGTGTATTCTTTGCATCTTCTTTTGATGCTTCCTGCATCATTCAATATTTGCCCATTGAATCTTACAATATTGCAACTCGAATCTTGAAATTTTTCTTCAGTTGTTTTAGCTTGAGAAATGCCAAGTGTATTCTTTCCTTTTGGTTTTCTAACTCCAGCTCTTTGCACATTTCATTATAATTATTGACTTTGTCTTCTTCACCTGCTCTTTGAAGTGTTCTGTTCAGCTCTGTTATTCTGATATTTCTTCTATTTACTTTAGCCATTCTCCATTCAAGAGTAAGCCTGAGAGTCCCTTCTGATGTCCATTTTGGTCTCTTCTTCCTTACCTGTCTTTGTAATGAACTTTCGCTTTCCTCATGTGTGATGTTCTTGATGTCATCCCACAGTTCGTTTGGTTTTTGGTTGTTGGTGTTAATGCATCAAATTTGTTCTTCAGCTGGCCTCTAACTTCAGGTGGGATATAATCAAGATCATAATTTAGCTCTTGTGGACTTGTTTTAATTGTCTTTAGCTTCATCTTGTACTCGCATATGAGTAATTGATGTTCTATTCCACAATCTGTTCCTGGCCTTGTTTTGGCTGACAATATTGAGCTTCTTCATCGACTCTTTCCACAGATGTAGTTGATTTGATCCCTGTGTATTCCATCTAGTGAGGTCCACGTATATAGCTGCCATTTATGTTGTTGAAAAAGGTATTTGCAATGAATAAGTCATTGTTTTGGCAAAATTCTATCATGTGATTTCTGGTGTTATTTCTATCACCAAAACCATATTTCCCAACAACTGGTGATTCTTCATATCTAGTTTTCATATTCCAATCATCAGTAATAATCAGTACATTTTGATCACATGTTTGGTCAATATCAGACTGCAGGAGTTGGTAAAAATGTGTAATTTCCTTGTAATTGGCTTTAGTGGTTGATTCATAAATTTGAATAATAACAGTGTTAAATGGTCTTACTTGTAGGCATATGGATATTATCCTATTATTGATAGCATTGTATTTCAGGATAGATCTTGAAATATCTTTTGCAACTAAGAATGCCACAACATTCCTCTTCAATTTATCGTTACTGGCACACTAAGCCATATGACTGTCTCATTCAAAATGGCCAAAACAATCCATTTCAGCTCACTAATGCCTAGGATATTGATCTTTATGTGTTCTGTTTAATTTTTAACAACTTCCAATTCTTCTATTCATACTTTGCACATTCCACATTGTGATTGTTAATGGATGTTCACAGCTGTTTTTTTCCCATTTTGAATTGTGTCACGTCAGCAAATGGAGGTTCCAAAAGCTTTACTCCATCCACGTCATTGAGGGTGACTCTGCTTTGAGGAGGCACCTCTTCCCCAGTTGTATTTTGATTGATTTCTGACGTCAGGGGTTCATCTTCTGGCACTATATTGGAAAATGTTTCCAGGCTATTCATGAAGTTTTCCAGTAATGTATCAGACAGTGTTTCACGGATATTCATAAGGTTTTCAATGGCCAGTTCTTTGAGAAGTGGATGGCTCTTTCCTTCTTCCAAGTCTATATTAGTATCAAAGCTCTGCTGAAAACTGTCCAGCATAGATGACCCTGCTGGTATTTGAAATACTGGTAGCATAGCCTTAGCCTCACAGCAACATGCAAGCCACCACAGTATGACAAACTAACAGAAGAGTTGTTCCATACTCACTGCTGTTGAGTTGGTTCCGACTCATAGCAACCCCTCCTTGGGTTTCTGAGGAGGTATCTCTACAGAAGGAGATTGCCCAGTCTTCCAAGGAGTGGCTGGTGGGTTTGAACTGCTAGCCTTCTGGTTGTAGTTGTTGTTGTTATGTGCCGTCAAGTTGGTCCTGACTCATAGCACCCCCTCCTTGTGTTGCCGAGGCAGTATCACTATGGAAGTGGATTGCCAATCTTCCTCCCAAGGAGTGGCTGGTGGGTTTGAACTGCCAGCCTTCTGGTTAGCCTCTATGAGACATATATACATGTGTGTATAATTATGCATATATGAGTATAAATATGTGTGTTTTGGATGTATGTATATGTACATACAAGTGTTCTGGTGGCATAGTGCCTAAGGCATTTGACTGTTAACCAGAAGGTTGGCGGTTCAAATCCACTAGCCAGTCATTGGAAGGGAGCTCGGGCAACCTACTTCTGTAGTAATATCACCTCAGAAACCCAGGGAGGATTCGCTATGAGTTGGATATGACTTGAGGGCAGTGAGTTTTTATATGTACATACATACACTTGTGTGCATGCATATATATTCACACATTTAATAGTATGCATAGAGGGAACGGTACAATTCTTAGACATAAACAAATGTCTTTCAAGATTGTTCTGGGTTTGAAGGCTTAGGACCATATTCTCACGAGACAACTCAGTCAATTGGCATAATATATTTGATAACATTTACGTTCTACATCGTAGCCTGGTGAGTAGAAGCTGGGTCTTAAAAACTTGTGAGGTCATGTAAAATACAACTATTGGTCTCTACTTGTGAAAGAATAAGAGAAAGAAGGCCCTCACAACTCAGAGATGAAACTAGTCTACAGGACTAATTGTCTAAACAAACATACAGCCTCATCTACACTGAGACCAAAAGAACTAGATGCTGCTGCCACTACTGATTGTTCTGATACTATAGATGGATCCTGATGAATGGGAGAAAAAATGTGTAACAGAACCTCAAATTTATAAAAAATTAAAATAAAAAATACAGACTTACTGGACCAGTTGAGACTAGAAACCTCCCTAAGATTATTATCCTTAGATATTCTTTAAACTTTGAAATGAAAATATCTCCTGAGGTCACCTGTTAGCTAAATAACAGATTGGCTCCCAAAATAAAGGATAGTACACATGAGTACTGCATTTCTAAAAAATATTGTATATGAAACCAAATTGTCATTAACTGGACAGGAAGCTAGATTGTTGAAGATGGAATAATCAGAACCAAAATAATGAGAATGCTCACACATTGTGAAGAATATAACCAATGTCCTTAAACAATCTGGGCAGAAGTTGTTGAATGCAATTCCAATCTGCTGTAAAACTTTCACCAAAAACACAATAACATTTTATTTTAAAAAAAAATTGCATAGGGATATACAAACATAGACACATGTACACAAATAAATACACACATAACTGGAAAAATCTGAATAAATTCTTTGGATTGTACCCACATCAGTATCCTGGTTTTGACAGTGTACTATAGGTGGCATAGTGCCTAAGGCATTTGACTGCTAACCAGAAGGCTGACGGTTCAAACTCACCTGCCACGTCTTGGAAGGAAGACTGGGCCATCTACTTCCATAGAGATACTGCCTCAGAAATCCAAGGTAGGGTCACTATGAGTTTAATTGACTCAACAGCAGTGAGTTAGTTTTTTTTTTTTTTTTTGAATATAGTTGTGCAAGAAAGTAACATTGCAGAAGGCTGGATGAAGAGAACATGGTTCCTCTATGGACGAGTCTCAGCAAATTCTTGTGAATTTATAATTATTGCAAAATAAAAAAATAACAGCCAAGCATCAAAAATTACCTACTGTATCATTTCATGTATATTATATTCTTGAAATAAGAACAGGGAAGATTAAAAAGCTTTTTTCATAATAAGTGGGTGGGACTAAGGACTGCATGCAAAGATACTGACAGAAGGGAAGGAATGATTCTAAGAAGTTATACATAAGGGTTTGGCTTCTAGACTGTAGGAGGAAGGTTTGTAAATTTCTAGGAGGGGAACTATTCATGGGTGGGGCAGACTGAAGTATGAATATAGTTAAGACTAATTGGAGGGAAGGGAAATATGACTAACTGGGAAAAATGAAAAGAATGTGTGTGTGCATATTCACAAAGGAATTTGACAAGGCATAGAAGGAATTTCAGAAGTTTGAAAGGGTTATAAGTGAGAGTATGAGAACCAGAGACATATAAGTGACACATGAAGGGGAAGTGTGCACAAGGAGAGAAACAAGAAACATACAAAGGTGAGAATAGAGGAAGGCAGAGTTTTAAAGATGGACCAATGTCTTTCCTTGAGAGAGAAGCTATAGCTAGGACTGTGCACACCCAGAGGAACTTACTCTAACTGTCCTTAATTAGCTGTGGGACCTTGCACAGGTCATTTAAGCATTCTGAGCCTTTGGGTCTTGATCTTTGAAATGGTGAGGACAGATTAGATGCTTTCTAATTTCATTCAAGGTATATCAATATCAGTCTATGGTTTCATTGTTACTATGGAATAAACTGGGAGCTCTGGTAGCATAGTGCCTAAGGCACTTGACTCCTAACCAGAAGGCTGGCAGTTCAAACCCACCAGCCACTCCTCAGAAGGAAGGTTGAGCAATCTACTTCCATAGTGATACTGCCTCGGCAACCCAAGGAGGGGTCACTATGAGTCGGGTCCGACTTGATGGCACATAACAACAACAAAAACAACGTGGAATAAACTAGAAAAATACTGTTGAATGCTTTCTTTGATATGAACTCCTATAACAACAACGAAAAGTAAAGTGTTTCTTATGGCTTTGGGATTTGCACTTCAGGGAAAACAAAAAGTGGGCAAGTCTTGAATTGTGGCAAATTAGTGAGAACAAGCGAGAAGAAAAAGAAGGAAAAAAAATGTCAAGTGCTCAACTCTTTAAAAAGAAGAATTTTTGTACATTAAATGCAATCTTTTTGCTCACAAATAAGAAAACTGCTGAACAAACTGAAAACAAATTTCTTTTCATAGATCTGTCAGAGATGTGAGATCATGTTATAAACAACCCTCGAAAAACTAGAACGACAGTGAATAGAGAGACTACAAATTAGTTTACCTGAAGCAGAAGGAACTGGAGCTAGTAAAAGTAGGAATACTTAAAGGTTAACCTCAAGAAATTGCTGGAGGCTGAGCATGAAGTAAAGATCCCTGGTGACACAGTGTTTAAGTGCTCAGCTGCAAACCAAAAGGTTGGCTTATTGAACGTAGCAGACACTCATGGGAGAAAAATGTGGCTTCTGTAAAGGTTTCAGCCTTGGAATCCCTGTGGAGCAGTTCTATTCTGACCTACAGGGTCACTAGGAGTCAGAATCTACTCCAGGAAAATGGGTTTGGTTTGGTTTGAAGTATCAACTAGTTCAAGAGTTAAAAGCTCCTTGTGAGTCTACCCTAAGATAGGATCAAGGATTTTCCATTCAGGAGCCCCACCAAGTTCTCATGGAAGGGTTGGAGGAAAACTTCCCTGGTGTTTGGTCACGTAGTTGTTGTTAGGTGCCGTTGATTGGTCTCCAACTCATAGTGACCCTATGCACAGCAGAACAAAAAACTGCCTCTTCCCACACCAGGTCCACGATCCTTGCTATACTCCAGCCCATTGCTGCAGCTGCTAAGTTAATCCATCTCATTGAGGGCCTTGTCCTCTTTTGTCAACCCTCAACCTTACTGAGCCTGACATCCTTCTCCAGGGAATCGTCCTGTCTGACAATATGACCCAAGTAGGTGAGATGAAGTCTGGCCTTTCTTGCATCCAAGGAGCATTCTGGCTTCACTTCCTCCAGGACAGATTTGTTAGATCTTTAACAGTCCATGGTACTTTCAGCATTCTTTGCCACCACAACTCAAAAGCATCAACTCTTCTTTGGTCTTCCTTATGCACTGTCCAGCTCTCACATGCATATGAGTTGATTGAAAATACCATGGCTTGTGTTAGGTACACCTTAGTCCTCAAAGAGACATCTCTGCTGTTCAGCACTTGAAAGAGGTCCTTTGTAGCTGATTTGCCCAGTGCTCGTGTCCTGACGGTGCTTTCATGGGTGTCAACTGTAGAACCAAGCCATGTGAAGTCTTTGACAAATTCAATCTTTTCACCATTTATTGTGATGCTGCTTATAGGTCCCATGGTGAGGATTTTTTTTTTCTTTATATTGAGATGTAATCCATATTACAGACTGTATTCTTCAGTCTTCATCAATAAGTGCCTCAAGTCATCCTCACTTTCAGCAAGCAAAGTTGTGTTGTCAGTGTGTCGCAGGTTGTGAATGATCCTTCCTCCAATTCTGATGCCACACTCTTCTTCATATATTCCAACTTCTCGGATTATCTGCTCAGCATACAGAATGGACAAGTATGGTGAAAGGATACCATCTTGAAACACTGCATTCTTAATTTTAAATCATGCAGTGTCCCCTTGTTCTGTTTGAACGTCAGCCTCCTGGTCAATGTACAGGTTCCTCATGAGTACAATCAAGTGTTCAGGAATTCCCATTCTTCTCAATGTTACACATAATTTGTCATGATCCACACAATCAAATGTTTTTGCATAGTCAATAAAACACGAGTAAACATCTTTCTGTTATTCTTTGCTTTGAGCAGGATCCCTCTGACAACAGCAACGATATCCCTCTTTCCACATCCTCTCCTGAAACCACCTTGCAGTTCTGGAAGTTCTCTGTCAATATACTGGTTTGGTCAGGAGAAAGTAGAAAGAAATTTCTTTGAAATAAACCTTATTTCTCACTCAGACTTCATGTAAATACCAGGTCAGTTGTGGCACCATTTCATGCAAAGGTGTATCTCTGGAAAATAGCACCTATGGCAGTTAGTTCTAAATAGCTGAAGGATCTCTCACCATTGGTGATGGAAATTGTGATGGCAAATAGAAACCACACATTGGCATGTCACCTCACATGGTGTCCAGGCCACATCCCATACATGCCATACCCTAGATACATTTCTAAATTCATGACATGTTCAACCTTTAACCACATCCCTTCTACTCCAGAAACTAGGCCCACCCAGTACTCTCTGAAATATTCCTGATTATCATGGTAGATGGAGGGAAAGAAAGAACATAAAACAAACAAACAAAAAAAAACCCCTCACTGCTATTGAGTCAATTACAACTCATAGCAACCTCCATAGGGTTTCCAAGGCTGTAAATCTTTATGAAAGCAGATGGCCTCATCTTTCTCCAGGGGAGCAGCTGGTGGGTTTGAAATTTTGGTTAGCAGCCAAATGCCTTAACCATTGTTCCACCAGAGCTTCTTAGAATGAGAAAGAGAATACAGAAATCCAATAATACACATGAATTCCACTCACATATCATTGACCACAGAAAGTCACATGCCAGCCCTGACATCAGAGGAGCTGCTCTTCCTCCAGGGAGGACAGTTGGTGAGTTCAACTGCTCAGCTATGACTTACAGGATGGAATATTTTACCCCTCTTTCTCCTCTATCATCCCACAGTCCACCAACAAGCTCCCTTTGTGGTTGCTAGACACTTGCAGCAGTTTTAGGTATATCCACCAGGATTTAAGCTATCTCTTAAGAGTAAGGATGGAGCTCTGGTGGCGTAATGCCTAAGGCATTTGATGCTAACCAGAAGGCTGGCAGTTCAAACCCAGCAGCCACTCCTTGGAAGGAAGACTGGGCAATCTACTTCTGTAGTGATACTGCCTCAGGAACCCAAGGAAGGGTCGCTATGAGCCAGATCCAACTTGACGGGAGTGAGTTTGGTTTTGGTTCATCTCCACTCATGAAAGAATTCCCCTCACATCTTATCTCCATAAATGGTATTGTATACCAAAAGCCACTCACTAGCATGAGGAATGAGACTACTTTCCAAGAGTGAAGCAAACTTACCAGTTGCCTTCTATTGGAATCCAATTCATGGTGACCTCATATATGGCAGAGTAGAACTGTGCACTGCAAGGTTTTCAATGTATGATGATTTAGAAATAGGCCACCAGGTATTTCTTCTAAAGGGCATTTGGGTGGTGTGGTGGTTAAGTTTGTGTGTCAACTTGGCTGGGCCTGGTGAGTGACTGGGCAGCTGGGTGTAGTATTCCACATTATGAGACTGGTAATCATCTCCATGGTGGAGTCTACTGGTAGCAGCTGAATAGCTGCCTTTGGGTATGTGGTCTGCTTCCCATATATAAGAAACAGCTTTGGGAATGGTCTCTAGTTCATGGCACCTTGAACCCTGCATGCAGCCGTGTCATTGTTCTGTAGCCTGCCATGCTCTGCCAACCTTGGGACTTACAATGGACTTAAGTGAATGGCCTGCCATGTGATTTGGTAACATCAGGACTGTGCCTTTTTACTTGTTAACATTGGGCTTGTCAGCCTCAGCAGCCAGCAGCTGTCTGAGTGAAGGAAAGCCTCTAGCTCCAGTGGGCTGGCAGCTGGAGGCAGAGCTGAAGCCCAAGGCTGAGGGGCTTTCACTCAGCCCCTAGAGCTTAACACTTTGACCTTGGACTTAAAGCCTCTAAATTATAAGAATAAGCTCCTGTTTGTTTAAGCCATCCCATTTGTGGTATATTCCTCTCAGAGTGGCACTAGGGAACCAGAACATGTGGATTCGAACCTCCAACCTTTTCTGTTTGCAGCTGAGCACGTTAACAATGTGCATGACTTAGGGATTCTGGAGAGAACTTAGCAACTGGCATTTTTCAGTAGCTGACTGTGGCAGAGGACTGCTACTTTCCACCAAAATCCATTCCCTCTTCTCTCTGGATGAATGGATAGTCTACCTTCCAGAATCCCTCACAGTTAGGTGTGGCAAAGTGACTAAGATCTTGCCAGTGGAATGTGAGTGGAAGTGAATATATCACTTCCAAATTGGTGCTTTTGGATAATGGCCATGCCTCCTTCTTGCTCTTTTCCTTTCCATGACAGGAAGAAATCATGGTGACCCAGCTTTGTTCATACAGATAATGGCAATGTCTTAGTGGGCTACATGAACAGCATAATTAAAAGACCATAGGTCTTTGAATATCTCGGTGAAGCAGATTTGCTCACATAACCTGGATTGAAATTGTGATAGAACAGAGAAGAAAAGACACACAAAAGAAAACAATTTGGACTAGCAACTGGAGATCTGACAACTTAGTTGAGATACCACATGCTCTAATGTTGTAGTGCAATGATTCGTAACCTTTACTGTACCTGGGAATCATCGGAAAGCTTTTAAAATATTGATGCTCTGGTAGCGTAGTGCCTAAGGCACTTGACTGCTAACCAGAAGGCTGGTGGTTCAAACCCACCAGGTACTCCTTGGAAGGAAGATGAGGCAATCTACTTCTGTAGTGATACTGCCTCGGAAACCCAAGGAGGGGTAGCTATGAGTCAGGTCCAACTCGATGGCATATAACAACAACAATAACAACAACAATGTATCACATGAAGATATTCATATTTGATCCAGGGTGTGTGCAGGGCACCTAGAATTTAAAAAATTCTTTTTAGAGGTTTGGTGCTGTTTCGTGGTGACTCCATGTATACCAAAATAGAATGGGGCTCCATAGGAGTTTTAATAGCTGATCTTTTGGAAATATATTTCCATGTTTTTCTTTTGAAGCACTACTGGGAGGACCCAAATATCCAATATTTCATTTTGTAGCAGAGGGCTGTAGTTTTTGCACCACCTAGAGCCAAAATATGACCTTGATTACATCCCACCTGAATTTAGAGACCATCTGAATAGTAGGTGTGATGCACTGAACACCAATGACTGAAAACCAGATGACTTGTGGGATGACATCAAGAACATCATCCATGAAGAAAGCAAAAGGTCATCAAAAAGGAAACGAAGAAAAGACCAAAATGTATTTAAGGAGAAGCTTTGGGAATGGTCTGTAGCTTATGGTGCACTTGAACCCTTCACGTAGCTGAGTCATTGTTCAGCAGCCATGTTGCCCTGCTGATCTTGGCACTTCTTCTGGACATAGATCAATGGCCTGCTGTGTAGTTTGATAACATCGGGACTGTGCCGTTTTATTTTCAACCTTGGTTTGTCAGCTTCAGCAGCTGCCTGAGTGAAGAGATACCTCTAGCTGAAGTGGGCTGGGAGCAAGAGGCAGAGCTGAAGCCCAAGGTTCAGGGGCTTTCCCTCAGCCCCTAGAACCTGGCACTTTTGAACTTGGACTTCAAGTCTCAAAAACTGTAAAGGAATAAACTTCTGTTTGTCCAATCCATTCCATTTGTGGTATATTTTGTTAGAGCAGAATGAAGTAACTAAAACTGGTATATATGCCATCTTTTTTAAAAGGTAATTTCTATTTAAGTATTTCATGTGTATGGTCATACTTAACAAACATATCTGAGAAGTATATATCTTAAATATATATGCATGCATATTTTGGGGTTCATATTTCTCATATATATTATATGTAACATATAGACATGCTATTTTGATATTTGTGTTTTTTGCTTTATCTTTTTCAATTTACAATGAAGTCTTCATGTGTTCATGATTATCTGCTTAATATGCTGTAAATGCAATATAATATTAAATAATTAAAGATATGAGCTATGATGGTATAGATACTTTACTTCAGTAATCATATAAAGAGATTTCTTTTATTTATAGCTGTAGATTAAATCATATTAGCATTAATTTATCAGGTAAGAAATGTGAGGAATTAGTCTTTATAATGTTTAAAAACCTTTTTCTTCAACTCCATATTAATCACATATGAGATGGATTCATAAATTGAATCCCACTTAATTGGCAATTAAAAGCTGTAGGACAATGTTGTTTCTCTGTATTTTCAGAATTAAGTTCCAGCTGTTTTGAGAAAGCAAGCAGAAGATTGAGAGAAACTGCCAAGTATCCTGGGGAGAAATTGGGAATAAAGAGGCACATTAGTTTCCATTATTCTAAAATTGTCGTGCCATCAGCAGTAACTGTAAGTACTGTAACTGGAGTAAAAGAGCTTAAGCTTAGAAATTAACCTGCTTTTCACAGGGCAAACTATCATATATTTCTGAGTGTGGTCTTCTTACAGAACCAATGAAAATGAGTTCAAAATTAAATCTGAGATGATATTCATGATTTATAATGTATTCTCATCAGTTCAGTGCCTCTAATATTCATCCCATTGTGGGGAATGTGCCATTTTTTTTAAAAGGAGATCCCCGTGTTTAATGTCATCATATCCATCAATATAGTCTAGATTATACTATGATAATAAATAATCTCACTTCTTTATGGTTTATAACAACAAGACTATTTCTCACTCATCTACCTGTCTGTTGGGGGGTTGGCTGAGGGCTTTGCTTCATGGATAACTTCTTTGGACTCAAGCTGAAGGAATAGCCACTATCCCAAACATTGCTGATCACCATGGTGTCTTCCATAGAAATTAAAAGCTCCATGCTGGAAGTGACATCATTCTTCCATCTGACCGCTGGCTAGACCCAGTCACATTGCCCACTCAGCCTCAAGTAGCACAGGAGGTGTAATCCTGCTATGTGCTCAGTAAGCTGCAAACTGGAAATATTTGTGAACAGCATTATGGAGTGTCCCCTTTGGCCCTTCAAGTCAGCAAATATCCAGCTCACTCTAGCTCCCACAGGGAAAATATACTCAGCTTCTCCCCCTGTCAGTCTACAAATCCTGTCCTACCATAGCAGAAAGCCCAAAGTCTAGGCTCTCTGACTATGGCACTTAGACTACACATCGAATTTGAGTGTAGGCCTTTCTTGTTTTGGGACACCTATGAACTAAAAAGATCAGTTAGTGTCCAATGTTCCCCAAATATGCAATTGTAGAATAAGGGAGAATGATCCCCCTTTGGAAAGAGAAATAATTTATATAATCCATAATAACTTTGAAGTCCCATCAAGCAGAGATGTGAGAACCTTCTACTTTGGGAGAGGGGAGTAAGATGTTCCTTGATAAGATCCTGATTATCTCCTTGGGAGGGGAGTTTCATGGTCATTATTTTTCATCATGATCTTAGGATCTTCCCTATTTGCCATGTCTGTGGTGAGCATTAGATAAGAATATTCCTTCCTTAGGGTCTGAGTGGGAGCTCTGGTGGTGTAGTGTCTAAGGCATTTGACTGCTAACCAGAAGGCTGGTGGTTCAAACCCACCAGCCACTCCTTGGGAGGAAGGTTGGCCAGTCTACTTCCATAGTGATATCTCCTCATGGTCTGAGTAGCTTTCTCACTTTGCTTTCTACCCACAGAACATTAGAGAACCAAGAATCTTTATAGTCTCTAACAGTATCAAACTTTCATAATTAGAGCTTATATTTTCTCTGTATAACTTATTAATAATGTTCTAAGTATGCCTTTTATCTATTTGATTTACTCAATTTCACATGATGATAAATACCCACACTTATTTTGTAGATACAGTTTTTAGATTGGTTACATATTTTTGCTTTCTCACACCTGTATCTCTCCTTTCAACACAAAATAGGATTTATCTGGACCTTTTAGTTCTAGGAAGGGAAGTTACATGTTTAGTTTCTTTTACTGAGATATTTTGGCCAATCATAAAATGATTTATCCGTTAAGAAATGTTTACCAATAGCCATGACCAGGCCTAGGACAAGAGTACAAATGAAAATGTCTAAGTAGATGTTATGGTTATGTTTGTATGTCAACTTGGCTAGGCCTGACTGAGTGGCTAGGCTGGATATAGTATTCCCCATGATGAGACTGGTAATCAACTCCATGGTGGAATCTACTGGGAACAGCTGAGTAGCTGCCTTTGGGTATGTGGTCTGCTTTCTGTGTATACGGAGAAGCCTCGGGAATGGTCTCTATCCTATGGCACGCTTAGACCCTGCATGTAGCCATGTCATTGCTCAGCAGCCTGCCATGCTCTGCCGAGCTTGGGACTTACAATGGACTTAAGTTAATGGCCTGCTGTGTGGTTTGGTAAAATTGGGACTGTGCCTTTTTACTTGTCAACCTTGGGGCTTCTCAGCCTCAGCATCCAACAGCTGTCTGAGTGAAGAAATGCCTCTAGTTTCAGTGGGCCAGGAGCAGGAGGCAGAGCTGGACCCCAAGGTTGAGGAGTTTTCACCCAGCCCCTAGAGCCTGGCACTTTGAACTTGGACTTAAAGCCTCCAAATTGTAAGAATAAACTCCTGCTTATTAAGGCCGTCCCATTTGAGGTATATTTCTTGTCAGAGCGGCACTGGGTAACCATAACAGTAGATAAAAATTATGAACCAAGTTAATAAAGAGTTAAAATATTTTATATCTTCTTAACTTGACCTTGACATATCACAAAATTGAAAAGTATATATAAAACTGTAATTGTTCTTTGATTTTTGTATTTAGGGGCCATAAAGTCAGTTCTGACTCACAGTGACCATAGGTGCAACACAGTGAAATGCTGCCTGATTTTTTGCCATCTTACCAGTCAATGCTATTTTTGAGCTCAACATATGTGTCAATCCATCTCATTGAGGGTCTTCTTTTTTCCTGCTTCTCTACTTTACCAAGCATGATGTCCTTCTTCAGGGACTGGTCCTTCCTCATGACACATCCAAATTACGTGAGACAAAGTCTCACCAAACTGGCTTCCAAGGAGCAAAATGGCTGTACTTCTTCCAGGTCAGATTTGTTCATTCTTCTGGCAGTCCATGGTATATTCAATATTCTTCATCAAAATCATAATTCGAAGGCATCAATTCTCCCTCAGTTTTCCTTATTCATTTTTCAGCTTTCTCGTGTATATGAGATTACTGAAAATTTCATGGCTTTTGCCAAGTGTGCCTTAGTCCTCAAAATTACATCTTTGCTTTTCAGAATTTAAAGGGGTCTTTTGCAACACTTTATCCAAGGTAGCACATTGTTTGATTTCTTGACTGCTGCTTCCATGGGTGTTGATTATGGATCCAAGTAAAATGAAATCCCTGACAATTTCAAACTTTTCTCTTTTTATCATGATGTTACTTATCGGCCCATTTGTGAGAATTTTATTATTATTATTATTTTAATGTTGAGGTCTAATCCATATTGAGGGAGATCTGGTAGTGTAGTGCCTAAGTCACTTGACTGCTAAGCAATTCAAAACCACCAGCCACTCCTTGGAAGGAAGGTTGGGCAATCTACTTCTGTAGAGATACTGCCTCAAAAACCCAAGGAGGGGTTGCTATGAGGCGGGCCTGATTCAATGGCACATAACAACAACAACAACAATCCATACTGAAGACTGTAGTCTTTTATCTTCATCAGTAAGTGCTTCAAGTCATCTTCACTTTCAGCAAGCAAGGTTGTGTCATCTCCATATCACAGGTTAACAAGCCTTCCTCCAGTCCTTATCCTGAGTTCTTCATATAGTCCAGGTTTTTGGATTATTTGCTCACTGTACAGATCAAATAAGTGTGGTGAAAAGATACAACTCTCATGTACACTTTTCTTGATTTTAAACCATGTAATATGTACTTGTTCTATTTGAATGGCTTCCTCTTGTTCTATGTACAAGTTCCACATGAGCATGATTAAGTGTTCTAGAATTCCCATTCCTTGCAATGTTATCCATAATCAGTTATAAGCCATACAGTAGAATTCCTTTTCATAGTTAATAAAACATAGGTAAACATTTTTCTGGTATTCTCTGCTTTCATCCAAGATCAATGTGACATCAGCAATGATATTCCTTGTTCCACCTATTCTGGATCATGCTTGAATTTTTGGTAGTTCCTTATTGATATACTGCTTCAATGATTTTTAAATTATATTCAGGGAAGATTTATTTGCATGTGGTATTAATAATATTGTTTGTTAATTTTCATATTCTGTGGGAGCAGTTTTGTTTGGAATGGGTACAAATATGAATCTCTTCCAGTCTGTTGACCAAGTTGCAGTCTTCCAAATCTCTGGGCATAGACAAGTGTGTGCTTCCAGCCTTGCATCCTTTGCTCAAGCATCTCAATATGTGGTCTGTCAATTCCCAAAGCCTTGCTTTTCCCCAATGCCTTCAGTGCAGATTGTATTTCTTCCTTCAATGCCATGGGCTCTTGATCATATGCTACCCCCTGAAATGGTTGATCATCAACCAATTATTTTTGGTACAGTGATGGTGTATTCTTGTCATCTTCTCTTTGTGCTTCTTATTTTATTTATTTAAACCCACAGAATTGTTCAATATTGCAACTTGAGTATTGGATTTTTTCTTCTATTCTTTCAGTTTGAGACACACTGAGTCTATTCTTCCCTTTTGCCTTTCAAGTCCAGGTCTTCACATATTTTATGATAATGCTTTACTTTGTCTCCTTGAGCTGCCCTTTGAAATTCTCTGTTTAGTTCTTTTACTTCATCATTTCTCCATTCCCTTTACTCTCCATTCAAGAGCAAGTTTCAGAGTCTCTCCTGACATCCATTTTAGTCTTTTCTTTCTTTCCTGTATTTTCAGTGACCTTTTTCTTTCTTCATGTATGATGTCCTTGATGTCATTCTGCAACTTGTCTGGTCTTGGGTCATTAAATCTAGTCTTGAGATGGTCTCTTAATTCATGTGGGATATGCTGAAGGTTGTACTTTGGCTTTTGTGGCCTTGCTTTAATTTCCATCAACTTCAACTTGAACTTGCATATAAGCAATTTATGACCTCTTCCCAAGTCAGTCTCTGTTCTATCTGATGAGACTGAGCTTCAGTATTTCTTTTTTTCACAGATAGTTAAATGTTTTGATTCCTATATATCCCACCTGGTGAGGTCTGTCCCATTTTTATAGTCATAGAAAACCTTTGAAATTAACACTGAACAGTGAAAGTTGATTTTGGGTTCTTAAGTTAAAACCCATACTTTTTTTTTTTTAACAAGTGTAAAACCACTGACATCAAATTTATTGTATTTTTCTAGGAGTCCAACAATACTTTTAAAGAATATTATGATATGTGTTGGTCAAAATAATTTTGTCTTGCACAATCTAGTTGAATTGAACATTATTTTCTTTTTCATTAATACAAAATCTATTGTTTTGTTACCCATTAAATTAATAATTCCATTTTATTTCCTTATTTCAAGAAGTAATCATTTAACACATTATTATTATCTGTATCCACCTTATTGGAGGTCTGGGACAGGTAAGGCAGGCCAGGATGTGGCTGTAGCCAGTTTGGAGGTCCAGAACACAAAGAGCAGGCCAGGAAGTGGGAGCAGAGCAGTTTGGAACAGCTAAGGAAGACAAACTTGTGTGTTAGTTTGTTGTACAGTGGTGGCTTGTGTGTTTCTGTGAATCTGGATGATATGCCACCAGTATTTCAAATGTCAACAGGGTTATTCATGGTGGACAGGTTTCAGCAAAGCTTCCAGAATAAGACAGACTCAGAAGAAGGAAAAGGCCATCCACGTCTCAAAGAATGGGCCAGTGAAAACCTTATGAATAGCAGTGAAACACTGTGTGATCATTGGAGCTGTGTGTCACCTTGGCTGGACAACAATTCTGTGTGGTTTAAGCTGTTGTGATGTGGTTATTCCCATGATGCAATCAGATGATTATGTTTTGAGCAGGTAATCTATTGAAAGGAAGTTTCCCTAGGGGTGTGGCCTGATTCCAGTATATCTGTGGACATTCTGGGAAAAGAGACATTCTTCTGAGGATAGGGATTCTGTTGTGCTGCCTACAACTGTCCATGAGTGAACAATCCACCATTTGGCCTGGAGATCTTGGATTCATCATTTGTTGGAGTCAACAGCTGGTGTACTGCTTGCCAGCCTTGAGCTCCTCAACCCCTCGGCTGCAAGAGTCAGGAAAAGCCTCCAGCTTGATGTGGAAAAGCCTCCAGCTTGATGTTTGATCCAGGAACTTTGGACACTTTGGACTTGCCAGCTTCTGTAAGTGTGTGAGCCATTTTCCTAAGATAAATTTCTCTCTCTCTCTCTCTCTCTCTCTCTCTCTCTATATATATATATATAAGTTTACTGGTTTTGTTTCTCTAGAGAACCCAGTCTAACACAATGTTTGATATGTTACTGATATAGCCCTGAAACATCATCTGATATAGTGCCAGAAGATGAGCCCCCTCAGATCAGAAGGCACTCAAGATATGACTGGGAAAGAGCTGCCTCCTCAGAGTTGAACCAACTTTAATGATGTGGATAGAGTAAAGTTTTTGAGACCTCCATTTGCTGATGTGGAATGACTACAAATGACAAGAAACAGTGGCAAACATCCACTAATAATTGGGACATGGAATGTATGAAGTATGAATCTGGGAAAATTGGAAGTTGTCAAAAATAAAATGGAACACACAAAAATTGATATCCTAGGCATTAGTGAGCTGGAATGGACTGTTTTTTTGCCACTTTGAATCAGACAACTATATGATCTACTATGCTTGGAATGACAAATTAAAGAGGAATGGTGTGGCATTCATCATCAAAAAGAATGTTTCAAGATCTATCCTGAAGTACAATGCTGTCAGTGACAGTATAATATCTATACTCCTACAAGGAAAACCAGTTAATATTACTATTATTCAAATTTACACACCAACCACCAAAATCAAAATTGAGGAAATTGAAGATTTCACAAACTTCTACAATCTGAAATTGACCAAACATGGAATCAAGATGTGTTGATTATCACTGGTGACTAGAATGCAAAAGTTGGAAACAAAGAAGACTCACCAGTAGTTGGAACATATGACCTTGGTAATAGAAATAACGTTGGAGATTGCATGGTAGAATTTTGCAAGACCAATGACTTATTCATTGCAAATACCTTTCTTCAACAATGTACATGATGACTATACACATGGACTTCACCAGATGGAGTACACAGGAATCAGATTGACTACATCTGTGGCAAGAGGCAATGCAGAAGCTCAATATCTTCAGCCAAAGTAAGGCCAGGAGCTGATTGTGGAACAGACCACCAACTGCTCAGATGCAAGTTCAAGTGGAAGTGGAAGACAATTAACACAAGTTCACAAGAGCCAAAATATGACCTTAAATATATCCCTCCTGAATTTATAGACCATCTAAAGAATATATTTGTTGCATTGAACACCAATGACCAAAAACCAGAGGAGTTGTGGGATGACATCAAGAACATCATCCATGAAGAAAGCAAAAGGTCATTAAAAAACAAGAAAGGAAGAAAAGGCCAAAATGAATGTCAGAAGACACTTTGAAACTTGCCCTTGAATGGAGAGTAGCTAAAGCAAATGGAAGAAATGACAAGATTAAAGATTTAAACAGAAGATTTCAAAGTGCAGCTCGAGAAGACAAAGTCAATTATTATAATGAAATGTCCAAAGATATGGAGTTAGAGAACCAAAAAGGCAGAACATGCTTGGCATTTCTCAAGCTGAAAGAACTAAAGAAAAAATTTAAGTCTTGAGTTGCATTATTGAAAGAGTATGTGGGCAATATATTGACTGAAGCAGGAAACATCAAAAGGAGATGGAAAGAATACATGGAGTCACTGTACCAGAAAGAATTGGTTGATGTTCATCCATTTCAGGAGGGGACATATGATCAGGAACTAATGGTATTGAAGGACAAAATTGAAGCTGCACTGGAGGAATTTATGAAAAACAAGGCTCCAGGCATTGATGGAATACTCATTGAGATGTTTCAACAAATGAATGCCACATTGGAGACATTCACTTGGCTATGCCAAGAGATTTGGAAAACAGCTACCTGGCCAACTGACTGGTTGAGGTCCATATTTGTACCCATTCCAAAGAAAGATGATCCCACAGAATGTTGAAATTATCGAACAATATCATTAATATTGCATGCAAGTAAAATTTACCAGAGATAATTCAAAAATGGTTGCAGCAGTATATTGACAGAGAACTTTCAGAAACGCAAGCTGGATTCAGGAGAGGACGTGGAGTGAGGGATATCATTGCTGATGTCAGATGGATCTTGGCTGAAAGCAAAGAATGCCAGAAAGATGTTTGCTTGTGTTTTATTGACTATGCAAAAACATTTGATTGTGTGGATCATAACAAATTTGGAATAACATTGAGAAGAATGGGAATTCCAGAACACTTAATTGTGCTCATGAGAAACCTGTATATAGACCAGGAGGCTGTCATTCTAACAGAACAAGGGGATACTGCATAGTTTAAAATAAGGAAGGGAGTGCAACAGGGTTGTATCCTTTCACCATATTTATTCAATTTATATGCTGAGCAAATAATCTGAGAAGATGGCCTGTATGAAGAAGAACATGGCATCAGGATTGTAGGAAGACTCATGAACCACCTGCAATATGCAGATGACACAACTGTGCTTGCTGGGAGGGAAGATGGTTGAAGAATGCAGTCTGCAATATGGATTACATCTCAATATAAAGGAAACAAAAATCCTCACAACTGGACCAATAAGCAGCATCATGATAAATGGAGAAAAGATTGAAGTGGTTAAAAACTTCATATTACTTGATTCTGCAGTCAACACCAATGGAAGTCACAGTCAAGACATCAGACTGTATTGTATTGGGCAAATCTGTTGCAAAGGACCTCTTGCAAGTTCTGAAGAGTAAAGATATCTCCTTGAAGACTAAGGTGCACCTGACCTAAGCCATGGTATTTTCAGTCACCTCATAATCATGTGAGAGCTGGACAATGAATAAGAAGACCAAAGAAAAATTGATGCCTTTGAGTTGTGGTGTTGGCAAAGAATAATGCAAGTGCCATGGACTGCTAAAAAAATTAACAAATCTGTTCTGGAGGAAGTGCAGCTGGAATGCTCCTTGGAAGCAAGAATGGCCAGATTTTGTCTGACCTACTTTGGTCATGTTGTCAGAAGGGACCATTCCCTGGAGAAGAATATCATGCTTAGTAAAGTGGAGGGTCCATGGAAAAGGGAAAGACTTTCAATTGACACAGTGGCTACTGTGATGAGCTCAGGCATGGAATGGATCATGAGTCTGGCACAGGACCGGGGAGTGTTTCGTTCTGTTGTGCTTGGGCTTGTTATGAGTCAGAGACTACTTGACGGCACCTAACAACAAGAACAACCCACCTTACTGGATCAGGCTGCTTGCATAAAATTTTAAAAGAATGTCTTACAAATCAAAATTTTTTGCTTTCCTTTTGGTTAATATTTTTCTCTTGATGTCATGAAATAATCATTATGCTCTACTAATATCGAATGTATGTTATTCTTTTCTGTGTTGGCATTTTTTGTTGGCATAAATGCTATTTATTGCTTTATCTTTATTCAGTCGTTTTAAAGTACTAGTAATTGCCTATATGGATTTTGAATTTTGTTTTTATCAGAAAGTGATATTTTGTATTTCTTTAATCAAGTACTTAAATGTTTTCAGTCATGAGTCATAGATACTTTCATCTGCTAAACATGAATTTGAAGATTAATTGGAGAAACTTCTTAGTGTTCTGACAACATTCTTTGTCACTGACTTGGAATACAAACACTAACATCTAGAATTTCTTTCCTCATTTGAAATAACTTTAGTGTAAAATGAAATACTAGATATTCTTCCGTGTTCATCTTTTTTTAAAAAAAAAAAAATCATAATTGATGGCATAGTGCCTAAGGCATTTGACTGCTAACCAGAAGGCTGGAGGTTCAAACCCACCGGCCACTTCTTAGAAGGAAGCATGGGCAACTTACTCCCATAGAGATACTACCTAGGAAACCCAAGGAGAGGTTTCTGAGTCGAATTGACTTGATGGCAGTGAGCCTTTTTTTTTTTTTTTAATTAATTGATAATTTTAGTCAGATTATGTTTTGTTAGCAACACTCTCTTGCGGTGACAGCCATTTTCCATGATCATGATCCAGAAACCATAGTAATGCTCCAGAGATTTTTATCATTTTTTTCTTAATTTTTTCCTTATTATGTATGCAATTTTCTTCATCCTTTAATGGAGAGACAGACCAGTGTGGCATATATTTCTTCTGAGTTGGGAATTTGATGTGGATAATTCTTTCTTCATTCTTATTGTTGTGAGTAGATATTTATATTTTCATAAAATAAGAACATGAAATGGTGGAGATTTTATCTAATTTGATTAAATTGTTGATTTCATGGGAACTTTTTCTTGCTTTGATCAATAAATATTCATTAAATACAAAATACATAATTCCTTATTTGAAAATTTTCTTTAGGGCATGCTCAAGGAGAGTTTGTTTCTCCCATTCTCTCTCTCTCTCTTTTTTTTTTTTAATTTTAAGCAGAATGCTCCTTTGATGATTTTCTGTTTCTTTTTGTGATCTGTCCTTTTATGTTATCTATTACCCTGGAGAAGAATATCATGCTTAGTAAAGTGGACGGTCAGAGAAATAGTGGAAGACCCTCAACAAAATGGATTGCCACAGTGGCAGCAACAATGGGTTCAAACACAGGAATGACCGTGAGGATGGTGCAGAACTAGGCAGAGTTTTTTTCTGTTGTGCATAGGGCTGCTATGAGTCAGAACAGACTTAATGGCACCTAACAACAACAGCATTCCTATCACTGTTTCAGTTTGTACATTATAATACTCTACTGTACCCACTGCCATGGAGTCGGGTCTGACTCATAGCAACCCCTCCTTGGGTTTCCTAGGTGATATCACTATGGAAGTAGATTGCCTAACTTTCCTCCTGAGGAATGGCTTCAAAATAAAATGTAATTTATTATCCAAAGAGCACTAATTATTTACACATTTTCATCAAAAAGCATAAATGAAAGTATATGGAAAGAATTGAAAATTAAAATTATGTTTCATAATTAAAATTTTAATTAAATTAAAAAGCAAAATACACTATTCTGTCACATATATTCAATGATGTCACATATATGCAAAAATCAAAATTATGAAAACTGATATACAATTCTGGCTTTCTGTGCTCATCCAGTTGCCAAAATAAAGCATCAGCTTCACACTTAGAATTTGTAAAATATGTATAATAAATGTGGGGAAATATTGCTCAAATAAGAGAAATTTCTCTGAGTGATGTGCTAGTTTATGAATTCCTCAAAATCCATGAGTTGGAACAGAAAGAAAAACAAATAATAACAATTAATTAAAATTCATATTAATTAATGACATGCATTTTAGTTAATTATTAATTAAAAATGTATGTCATTCCAGGATAGAATATCTATCATTAAAAGTCCTCCAAACTCTTTCTTATATCTACCACTGTGAAGAGTTTTTTTTTTTTTTTTAATTCTACATATGTATTTCTATGTGCTATAAGCATGTCCATATATATAATAAAGCTAACAAGGGACAAAGTTATGATAACTTCTTAGCCACAGCCAACCACCTGGAGGGAGCAAGTAGTTGGACCTGTGGCCTTGGGACCATGGTTGCAGAGGACATCAAGCCCATTTGACACAGCATACTACACAAAAACATTGTGCTACATCCTACTTTGGTGAGTAGTGACTGGGGTCTTAAAAGCTTGCAAATGAACATCTAAATACAACAATGGGTCTCCCTTTGTCCAGAGCAAAGAAGACTGAAGAAAACCAAAGACACATGAAAGCAATTAGCCAATGGACTAGTAGACCATGTGATCATCAGCCTATATGACCATGAGACCAGAAGAACTAGATTGTGCCTGGCTACCACAATCAACCACTCAGAAAGGGATCAGCACAGGAGATCCTAGATAGAGTAGGGGAACAATATGGAGCAAAACTCAAAATCATAAAAAAGACCAGGTTTGTTGGTCTGATAGACCCTGGTGGAGCACCTGAGACTGTGGCCCTTAGCCACCCTTCAGGTCTGGAATTAAACTCACTCCTGTGGTTTCCAGCCAAACAATAGACAGGCATATACGATGAAAATTTACATCAGATAAATGCCCTCCTTAGAATGATCAATCAAGGGATAATGGAAGGGCAGTATTTGCACAGGGAGCTCAGGGGGCAGGAATACATAGCAAAGAAGGACACCAGGAAGATGTAACTATAGGGAGGAAGTGGAAAGAGAGCTGTTACATTGTGTCAATGCCATGAAACAAAATGTATATGAACTGCTATATGGAAAATGAATTTGCTGTGTAAATTTTCACCCAAATCACAGTAAAAATTTAAAATGCATATTAGAAATTATTGGATAACCATATATTGTTAAGCTAGAATCTATCTATGCTCCTTGGGAAAAAGGATCAGACAAACTTCTATTATTCAAATCCTCCTTGCTCTCACAAGCTTGGACCTGGAGGGTCACCCTTTGCTTTAAGAATATGTTGTTGTTGTTGTTGTTAGATCCCTTCGAGTCATGTCCAACTCATAGTGACCCTATGCACAGCAGAACGAAACACTGCCTGGTCCTGCACCAACTCCATGATCCTTGCTACACTTGAGCCCACTGCTGTAGTCACTGTGTCAATTCATCTCATAGAAGGCATTCTCCTCTTTCATCAACCCTCCACCTTACCAAGCATGACATCCTTTTCCAGGGAATGGTCTCTTTTGAACAACATGACCAAAGTAGGTGAGACATAGTCTGACCACTCTCTCCTCTGAAGAGTGTTCACTCTTCCTCCAGGACACATCTGTTAGATCTTTTAGCAGTCCATGGTACTTTCAGAATTCTTCACAAGCACCACAACTCAAAAGCATCAAATCTTTCATCTTCCTGAATCATTGTCCAGCTCTCACATGTGTATGAGGTGACTGAAAATATCATGGCTTGTGTCAGGCACACCTTTTTCCTCAAGGAGACAACTTGACTCTTCAGCACTTGAAAAAGGTCTGCTAAGATGGTGGACTAGGCAGAAAGACTGCACAGACCCTCTCCAACAAAGAAAAGGGAAACCAATTAACACAGACACGGAAGATAATCCTGGACCCTTGAGCCTTGAAGGGAAGGATATAGAAGTGGACTAAACCCCAACTAGCAGAAGAATTTCCATGAAAATACCAAAAAAGGAGACATACAA